>NC_141045.1:835000-942500 GCF_052040795.2 Danio rerio
TAGATTTTTAAGATTTTAATCCTTTAATTTTTCATATTTGAAAATGTTAGTGTGCTGCTGTGCATCCCAGTGAGTGTAATAAGCATGAGTATGCGCATTTTGGACCTGCATAGGTGCATATCACCAACATACTTTTTAAATGACATACATGCCATATTTAATTAAGTTTATCAAGGCAAAGATTTGTTTCAAAACTATTTCTAAATTCAGTTCTAATTTCCATCTAATTCAATTCAATTCACCTTTATTTTTATAGCGCTTTTACAATGTAAATAAATAAATGAGAAAAACAACCAAGTGTGGTCAAAAAACTGAGCACTATAAAACAAGCACATAACACCTAAACAAGCAATTATACATTTGAATATGCATGCAATAAATAATAACAATAATAATAACAGTGGTGGTTCATTCCGCTGTGGTGATCCCTGATTAATAAAGGGACTAAAGCTGCGGTCACACTGGGCTTTTCCTCCAGTGAATAAATGTAAATTGTCAGGAAAAACCTGGTTACAACAGAGCCGGAGTGTGTAATAGTGCAAAATGTGTGTGTTTCTCACCGGGCTCCAGGCTCCGGTCTGCCAGGCCGCACATTCGGGGAGTGTACAGCTGCCCACCGCTGAGGGTTTGGTGTTGGGGTCACATCGCTGCTCACTCAGACGCTCATCTCCCAGAATGCACTGCACCTGCCGGTGTCGCACACCCTTACCACACGTCACCAGACACTGTAGTGGACAAACACAGATTCACTGTAAAAGAGTTGAATTACTATAGTCTATGCATTAGTGGTGTAACGATATTTAAACCAAGCTGAAAAAATCTCATCTAGTGATGTCTACCTATATAGCTCTCCTAGTGAACCGAGGTTATAAAGGAAGGAAATTAACCCGTCGTCATCTCCTCAGCCTTAGTGATCCAGCAAATATCCACTCATCTCTCAGAGAGCGTGAGTTCATAAATTTTGTCATTAAGTTTTAAGTCACATGAGACGAAATGAAACTAAATGGAGCGAAATGGAACGTGATGAAATGTAATGCATCAAAATGGAATGCCACAAATAAAATGCAATGAAATGAAACAAAACTGAGTGCAACGAAAAAGCAATGAAATGTGACAAAATGGAACATGACAAAGCTTAACAAAATGAAGGTAGTGAAATGAAATGAAAAGCAATGCAACTTAGAAACGCAATTAAATTTAACAAAATGGAATGCGATGAACAAAATGGAACTAAAAAAATGAACATTATGAAATTATATATAATGCAACCTGATGAAATGTAATCCAACGAAATGCGTCAAAATGGAACAAAATGGAACACGGAGAATGCAATGAAACGGAAGGAAACACAATGAATGCATTGAAACATAACGCGATGAACGAAATGTGACAAAATGGAACACAACGAAATAAAACAAAATGGAACACAATGAAATGAAACTAAATGGAACACTACGAAACGGAAACATAATGAATGTAATGAAATGGAACGCGAAAAACAAAATGGAACAAAATTGAATGAAATCGAATGTGATAAAATGTAATGCAATAAAATGAAACGCGATTAAATGTAAGGAAATGGAACACGACGACTGAAATGGAACGCAACGAAATGGAACAAAATTTTATGAAATCGAATGTGATGAAATGTCATGCAATGAAATAAAACGCGATGAAATGTAAGGAAATGGAACAAAATGAATGAAATCGAAAGCAACAAAATGGAACAAAATGAATGAAATCGAAAGCAACAAAATGGAACAAAATTGAATGAAATCGAAGGTGATGAAATGTAATGCAATGAAATGGAACAAAATACAAAGTGACTAGATGTAATGAAATGGAACATGACAAAATGGAAACACAATGAATGTAATTAAATGGAACGCGAAGAACGAAATGGAACTCAACGAACTGGAACAAAATGGAATTTAATGGAACTTGATAAAATGTAATGCAACAAAAGGAAATGCAACAAAATGGAACAAAATGCAAAGTGACTAAATGGAATGCGACAAAAAGCAATGAATTGCAACAAAATGGAACGTGGTGAAATGGAACGGAATGCAATAAAACAGAATGAAACACATTGAAATGTAAAGAATTGGAATGCGATGAACAAATGGAACGCAATGAAATGGAACAAAATTGAATGAAATGTAACGCGATGAAATGTATTGCAATGAAATGAAACGCGATGAAATGTATTGCAATGAAATGAAACGCGATTAAATGTATTGCAACGAAATGAAACGTGATGAAATGGGACGGAATGAATAAAACAGAAAGAAACTCAATGAAATATAAAGAAATGAAACACCACGAATGAAATGGAACGCAATGGAATGGAACAAAACTGAATAAAATCGGATGTGATTAAATGTAATGCAATGAAATGAAACGTGATGAAATGGAACAAAATGCAAAGTGATTAAATGGAATGTGACGAAAAAGCAATGAAATGCGACAAAATGGAACACGACGAAATGGAACAAATGCAATGAAACTTAATAAAACTTCATTTCATAGCAAATGAAAATGTACCATACTGTACCATGGGTCCAATACCATGAACTAAACAAAATCACGGTATTGGTGTATCAACACACACAGACTATGCATTGTGATTTAGTAGTATTGAGTCAAGTAATTAAATTACAGACAAAGCAGGAAGAAAGGCTATTTAGATCAAAATTGAATGATGTGTTCAGTAATTAAACACTATTAAAGCAGCTTCCCCAACACTGCGGTGTAACAGTTGATCGTCATTGTTCCAGTACCTCACTCCATGTGCTGGCGGTCCAGTCGGGGCAGGGTACATCACTGCAGGGTTCGCTCAGGACTTTCTGCTGTGTTTCACACTCGCGCTCCACCAGCCGACGACCCAGATTATTCATGCAGATCGCCTGACGCGTACGCACGCCACGGCCACAGGTCTTGGAGCACTAAAAACACAATAACACTGCTTTAAATAAGGAGGACACTTCTGAGATTTTGCTCTGTTCTGCTTCCCTTTGTATGGGTGTCATTAATCAGGGGAAAGCCCCATCCACTATTGCCAATCACTCCATCTCATTAGCATAAACAACAGCCCTGAGTGAGAAGCAGCCGTCTGTCCATTAACCATTAGAGTGTTTGAGCTGCTGAAGATCATGTCAGCATAGACTCAGAGGATTATAGATGTGGAGTTTTAGATGAACAGAGACAGGAGCGACATAGACTGACAGAAGCATCAACACACACTGACCAATGACAACATGCAGACCTGACCAGCACTCACAACACAGCTAGTGCTGCTGTACATCTGTCGCTATTGTAGCTCCACCCTCTTCTGAAAAGAGCACTGTCTCATTTGAATTTAAAGCGACAGTCACCAAAACACCACAATTTGGATCAAAGCTTAAAAGTGGTAGTTTCAAAGAGTTGTACGTATGTGAGTGTGTGTGTGTTTGTGTGTGTGTGTGTGTGTGTGTGTGTGTGTGTGTAACCTGAGTCCAGCTGCTGTACTGCCAGCTCTTCTGCAGACAGTCTCCATGGCATCCCTCTCTGCTCTGTGGTTTGTTCAGTTCTGCGCAGGATCTGCTCTCCACACGGTCACTCTGCCTCTTATTCAGACTGTAGCGCAGACACAACACATCAACCGTACGGTAACCCGGACCACACTTACTGGAGCACTCGCTTCTGCCTGCCACATGCCACCTGACAAATAAAAAAACATTAAAACAGAGTTTGATGATTTATTAAACTTGAATATTAAATATTTTTTCCATTTTGTTACATTGTTAACATTTAATAATATAACATATTTATAAGACCTAATATTTTAAGACATTCTTTAAAAACAGTCTAATTCAACTTTTAAAACATTTTCTAAAACTTCCGATAAAAGTACAGGGATACATTATATTCTAGTTATTTAAATATGAATATTACATTCCCAAAATCAAGACAAATTCTCTAAAAAAGTACACAAAAATAACTAATACTAAAATAAAAACTAATAAAAGTTACATATTTACATTTTATAAAGTGTTTATTTTTAAAACATACATACATTTTATGCTGTTGGAGCTAAGTTTTCATTTTAATTTGCTTTAAATCTTAGTTACCCAATTAAAAACCTAAAACACCAAAAATAAAAACAACTTAAATAAGCATTTTTGGATCTTAATTCGGTGCTTGCAGAAGTTGTGCTAAGCGTTTAACTTTTAACCAATCAGCATTGTGTGCGTCAACGTTTACCTGAGTTCACAGTCAGTATTGCAGGGCTCCATGGTTCCTCTGGGTCGAGGCAGGTAATCACACCTCTGCTCCGAAACCACCAGGTGATCACTTTTACGAACACACACAGCCTTACGCCGCCGCTCACCTACACACCACACACACAAGCACACACAAGAATATGTAAAAACAAATAAAACCCCCCCAAAAAAGCATGGGTCCATCCAAAACCAAAAGGGAAGCATCACCGTGCCATATGCAGACTTACTAATAAACCAGCAGACCAAATGACATGATAATAGTTTTCAATTACATTCATATATATATATATATTTAGAGGATTTTTACAGTGGAGTTTATAGATATAACATTTGCACCGATTTATATAATATTTTCATCTTTTGCAAGGCGAATTTATTATTATAATAGTATATATAGTACATTCTGATTATGATTGTGTTTTTTTCTCCAACCCAGCAGCACTTGCATATACTCAACTTGATAGCTTTATCACTCTCTTTTGAAGGTTTTTACTGTAGGGTTTGTAGATATAACATTTGCACTGATTTATATAACATTTTCTTATTTTGCATGGCAAATTTATTATTTTTGCAGTATATTCTGATTATGATTGAGTTAATCTCTCCACTTCAGCAACACATGTATACACCAAACTTTATAATTTTATTCATAACTATCTTTTAAAGGTTTTTACTGTAGGGCTTGTTCAAATAACATTTGCACTGATTTATATAACATTTTCTTCTTTTGCATGGCGAAATTATTATTTTTTGCAGTATATTCTGATTATGATTGTGTTTATTTCTCTGTTTCAGCAGCACTTGCATATACTAAACTTGATAGTTTTATTCATATCTCTCATTTGAAGGTTTTTACTGTAGGGCTTGTAAATATAGCATTTCTACTGATTTATATCACATTTTCTTTTTTGCATGGCGAAATTATTATTTTTTAAAGTATATTATGATTATGATAGAATTTATTTCTTCACCTCAGCAGCATGCACATACACCAAACTTGATAGTTTTATTCATAACAATTTTCTGAAGGTTTTTACAGTAGGGTTTGTACATATAATAATTAAACTAATTTATATAACATGTTATTCCTTTGCATAGCGAAATTACCCTTTTTATCTATATTTGTTTTGTTTTGTTTTTTACATTTTTTTCTGATTTATTATGAGATTTAAAAAGATATTGAAAATCCCCACAGTAAAAACATTAAACTTTTATATGCCAACAAAATCAAACAAGAATTTTGGAACTAGATTAATGCAATGTTCAGATATTTTAAGCCTCACATTGACATTAGCGGATAACCACATAGACCAAAATAGAAGATTGTGGTCTATTCTATTTTCATAATTTGGAAGAAAAATATGAGTATGGTGCAGAGAGAACATCTGAAACACACATTTAACTTTTAATGTAGTTTTGTGATGTGATTTTTTTTCTTTTTGTGCCTGTAGACTTCAATTAAGTTCATATCTTAATGGTCATTCTCTTGAGATTTTTCTCCACTTTAGCAGCACTTGCATACACCACACTTAACAGATTTATTCATAATTATTTCCGGAAGGTTTTTACTGTAGGGTTTCAACATATAACATTTGCACTGATTTATATAGCATTTTCTTCTTTTGCATGGCGAAATTATTATTTTTGCAGTATATTCTGATTATGATTGAGTTAATCTCTCCACTTCAGCAACACGTGTATAAACCAAACTTAATAGTTTTATTCATAACTATCTTTTGAATGCTTTCACTGTAGGGCTTGTAAATATAACATTTCCACTAATTTATATAACATTTCCTTCTTTTGCATGGCGAAATTATTTTTTTTACAGTATATTATGATTATAATAGAATTTATTTCTTCACCTCAGCAGCATGTACATACATCAAACTTGATAGTTTCATTTATAACTATTTTCTGAAGGTTTTTACTGTAGGGTTTGTACATATAATATTTGGACTAATTTATATAACATTTTATTCCTTTGCATAGCGAAATTACCCTTGTTTATCTATTTTTTTTTTACTTTTTTCTGATTTATTATGATATTAAAAAAGATATTGAAAATCCCCACAGTAAAAACATTAAACTTTTATATGCCAATAAAATCAAACAAGAATTTTAGATGTAGATTAATGCAATGTTCAGATATTTTAAGCCTCACATTGACATTAGCGGATAACCACATAGACTAAAATAAAAGATTGTTTCCGAAAGGTTTGACCTGTAGGGTTTCAGCATATAACATTTGCACTGATTAATATAACATAAATTCTTTGCATGGCAAAAAAAGCATTTTTGGAGTATGATTTATTATGTGATAAAAAGAGATATTCAAAATCCCCACAGTAAAAACTTCCAGCATAAATACAGCAACACAATCAAACAAGAATTTTGAGTCTAGTTTTATGTTGAGATTTTCACCTTGACATATGCGACTGCACTCCTGCCACGGCCCTGACGGATCCCATATAAACTGCTCCCGCTGCTCCTCAATGGGAATACTGAAGGAATATCTGACATCTGGATTATACAGGTTTCCTACACACAGAACCTAAGATGACAGGAAAAAAAAAACTCTCAGATGAGCTCATTTCAGTGCTATTACACAGCTCAACACTGCTACACAACATAATTTGTTAACATCTTAACTAATGTTTGAATTCACTGTTGAAACTGATATATGATATCTGCATGTTTTAAAAAGTTTGTCAAGATAATTCCAGGTTTATACAAAAAAAGTAGTGAAAAAATCGTATTCAATGCTGCTATGATTAAATTAAACTATTACAAATTGCTTTAATTAAAATAACGATGAAAATAGTTTGAAACTAAGAAATGGTGCTTAACTAATAGGCAAACTAGCTGAAATGAAATTTACTTAAGTACTAAAAATAGACTTAAATATGTAAGATATAAAAAACAAAAAGTACACAAAATACTAACCAAAACTGCAAACAGATGTAAACATTAAAATAAAATAGCATATACTGTATATACACAACATTGTTTTCATCTTACATAATCTTAATTCTTATGTACTACGAACCTTTGAAGCATATTCCTAACTAAACACAGCGAAATAATGTGAAAGATAAGATATTTGATTGGTAATCTGGTTTTCTGTCATGTGACACTGACGGTGAAGTGTGATTGGTTCAGTGTGGTTTTGTGTGACACTGATGGTGAAATGTGATTAAATCGGAGGCCAGCAGGGGGTGTGGTCTTGCCTGCAGCACGAGTTCCTCCTCGATGCGCTGTGTACAGTTGATTCGCTCCACCGTAGTGTTAGAGCCGCTGTACTCGATCTCTGATCCCTTAAAGCTGATTTCCCTTTTAAACATGGACACTACGAAGTTCCCGTTCAGGAGGAAGTTCGACTGACTGTCAGAAAGAGCTGAGAGGAGGAACAATAGGTCAAGATCAACATCTCACTATGCAACTCTCAACCGCAAATAATCCATTACTAAATACAGAAACTGTTCATTGACAGCTATTTCTTACAATGCAGATCTGAAATCTGCTTTACTTTTGGTGTGTTTCCTACAGTGTGTGTTTTTGTGTTTGCAGTGAACTGACCGAGGTAGTTGTCGTCTTCTGGTAATCCTGAGTAGCTGACCTGCTTTATGTCGATGTTGGTCGCACCCGCAGGTATTCGAACCACAACATTATAACCTTTAATACAAGAGAGGAGATGAGAAAAAGCAGACGCCCATGAGGAGAATGAGGAGAAATAACAGCAGATCTTCACCGTATTGTGCGTTGTTGAAGGTGCCGGAGAGCGTCTTACAGGATGAGTTATCTCCTCCACAAACACCACACTTATCATTTCTGGCCTTCGAGTTCAGAACGTGGTCACAGCCTGCTTGCTAAGAGGCAAACAGATAAACACGTACTGTAAACTATGGCATTTAAATGGATCACCCTAAAGTTTGATCTCAATTTCCTTTAATTAAACACACACTGAACTGATCATCAGTGGAGTCATAGAGCATGTGTAGTTTGTGTTGAATATAAGAGTGTATGTTAGTGTGTGTACCCTGCAGAGTCCCTGCACACAGATGTCGTAAGTGTCTGGTCCACACGGCGTCCCGTCCACAACACGATCCCTCAGCTGATAATAGGCCATCGTCCCTGCGGCTCGACAGAAGAGCTTACAGCGGTCCTTCATCAGAACTGATACACACACACACACACACACACACACACACACACACACACACACACACACACACACACACACACACACACACATAATAAAATAATTAATACATTCCGTCTGTACAGTGTGTATGCCTATTCAAAAATACTATAGTAATTTATACTAAATACTGTAATGTCTTTGAACCATACTATTGTAAAGTACATGTATTGGTTTGTTGTGATTCTATAGTTGCTATGGTAACTAAACTACAATAATTGACATTGTAATGATTCTATAGTTGCTATGGTAACTCAACTACAATAATTGATGTTGTGGGGATTCTATAGTTGCCATGTTACCTCAAATATAATAATTGATTTGTTGTGATGATTCTATAGTTGTTGTTGTAACACTACAACTACAATAATTGATGTTGTAATGATTTTATAGTTGCTATGGTAACACTACAACTACAATAATTGACATTGTAATAATTTTATAGTTGCTATGGTGACTCAGCTACAATAATTGATGTTGTAATGAATCTATAGTTGCTATGGTAACTCAACTACAATAACTGATGTTGTAACAATTTTATAGTTGCTATAGCAACACTACAACTACAATAACTGATGTTGTAATGATTCTATAGTTGCTATGGTAACTTAACTACAATTATTGATGTTGTGATGATTCTATAATTGCTATGGTAACACGACAACTACAAACTGATGTTGTGATGATTCTATAGTTGCAATAGTAACTCAACTTTAAATATTAGGTTTTGTGAGGTTTCTATAATTGCTATGGTAACATGACAACTACAATAATTGGTGTTGTGATGATTCTATAGTTGCTATGGTGACTCAACTACAATAACTGATGTTGTAATGATTCTATAGTTGCTATGGTAACACTACAACTACAATAACTGATGTTGTAATGATTCTATAGTTGCTATGGTAACACTACAACTACAATAACGGATGTTATGATGATTCTATAGTTGCTATGGTAACACAACTACTATAGTAATCTATCAGTTGCGGTAAATGTATAGTTGCTATGGTAACAGAAATTATAGTAATTAACCTGTTGTGTGACAAATTTGGAACTCTATAGCAAAATTAGTAGCAGTAGTAATTACTACAACATATACTGTATTATTATAATAGTGTGTGTGTGTGTGTGTGTGTGTGTGTGTGTGTGTGTGTGTGTGTGTGTGTGATACTCACTGCCGCTGTATTTGGGTATCCAGCGCACAGACGCTGGCAGGCCGTTGATGTTGAAGTGTCTGTTGTTGAACTGTGAGCACTGCTCCTCTCTGAAGTCTCTCTGTCCTCGAGGACAGGCATCTGTGTTGCAGGAGCGAAACTTCATCCTGCGGCCCACACAGAAGCGCCCGCCGCTCCTTGGCCTGAAGAACACACACCATCAATCAATCAATGACCGTTTCTGAAGCAGAGCGATCAATACATCAGTAAATCAATCAATCAAACAATAAATTATTGATGATCAGTAAAGCAAATCAATGCTACTATAGCAACTGTAGAATCACCACAACAGATCAATTACTATAGTTGTTGTGTTACCATAGCAACTGTAGAATCACCACAACAGATCAATTACTGTAGTTGTTGTGTTACCATAGCAACTGTAGAATCACCACAACAGATCAGTTACTATAGTTGTTGTGTTACCATAGCAACTGTAGAATCACCACAACAGATCAGTTACTATAGTTGTTGTGTTACCATAGCAACTGTAGAATCCCCACAACAGATCAATTACTATAGTTGTTGTGTTACCATAGCAACTGTAGAATCACCACAACAGATCAATTGAAGTACTGTAGAGTAGTATGGTTCAAAGGCACTACAGTGTTTAGTCTAAATTACTATAGTATTTTTATATGGACACACACAGACAGAAGTTATGATCTTATGATTCCACTGTTGATCAGTTTAGTGTGTGTTTAATTAAGCCATCTGCAGTGATGCGTGTGTGTGTGTGTGTGTGTGTGACTCACTCAGGTTTGTTGCAGTCTCTGCTGCTGCTGCGTGTTCCTCCTCCACAGGTTCTGGAGCAGACGCTGTACGGCCCCCAGGGGCCCCACTCACCATCCACCGGCTTCAGGTCCTGCTGCTTATTCACACACATGCCGTGCCTGCAGTACTACACACACACACACACACACACACACACACTACAGTATAAATGATAGTATCTGCAGTATTATCTGGTATAAAAAAGTTAATAATGAAATAAAATTGTGGAACATGTAAACATCATCATCATTATTATTTTGTCTGTGTTTGTGTGTATATTTATATGCGTGTGTGTGGATTTATGTTTTTTGTGTGTATGTTTGTGTGAGTATTTAATGTCTTTTGTTCTGTGTTTGTTTGTATGTGTGTGAGGTTTTGTGTGTGCGTGTGTGTGTGTGTGTGTGTGTGTGTGTGTGTGTGTGTGTGTGTGTGTGTGTGTGTGTGTGTGTGTAATATTAATACTATTGTGTGTATGTGGAGCTTTTATGGCATGCTTAAAATAAAAAAAATAAAAAAACATAAAAGCATCATGTCAAACTACTTTCCTACATGTCAAACTACTTTCCTGTGTGTGTGTGTGTGTGTGTGTATCTGGGCAGTATTTCGTGTCTCAGCAGCACAATCGGCCTCTGAACAGGAAGAATAATTATAGTGAGAATAAGAGAATCTGAGCTCGTGTTTCGGCGCTCATGACTGCTTCATTCATAATGCTGAGTGTGATATACATCTCTGAATATATATGGTTTCTGTCTCCTCTGATAAACACACACACACACACACTCGTTACACAACAGCGTTCGGCTGGAATTTACCATTACAGTCATTACAGTCTGGAGTCTGGCAGCAGCAAAACAGAACACACAGAATTAATAAAATATAATTTAAAAAATTTAATAAAATTTTAAATAAAATTAAAAAATAAAATGAAATAAATAACAATAAAAATACAATAAAATTAAATTAAATAAATAAAATGAAATAAATAAAATCAAAATGAAATAAAATAAATTAAATTAAAATAAATTAAAAATAAAAATAAACATAAAAATAAAATGAAATAAATTAAATAATATATAAAATAAAATGAAAAAATTTAAATTAAAATCTGTAATAAAACAAAAGAAAATATTTAATAAATTAAAAATACAAAAAAGTACAAATTATAAAGAATAATAAAATTGCAAAATCAAATTGTAAAATCAAATAAATTTAATTTAAATAAAAATCTAATTTAACTCAAAATGAAATAAAAGAAAATATATTAAAAATAAAAGAAAATTATCAAAAAGAAAAGAAAAATACAACAATTACAAAATAAAATTAAATGATAAAATTAAATTAAACCATAAATAAAATATATAATAAAATAAAAATAAATAGTTTCATAAAATAAGATAAAATTTATATAAATAAATAAAATTAAACATTTATTACAATATGCAAAATTATAATAAATTACAAAATAAATTAAATGTGTAATAAAATCAAATGATGTTTAACTTTAAAAAACAAGAAAACTAAATGTTTAATGAAATAAAAGAAAATGTTCAAAAAAATATTAACAATAAAATAAAATAAAAAGATGAAAAAAAGTGTAATAAAATGAAAGAAAATCTTAAATAAAATTTAATTAAATTTCACAAACTAAAATCATAAAATGAAAAAAAATAATAATGTTTAATACAATCAATAAAACACAAAACAATAGTTGACTATAGTGGATGTTTTAACATGACAGTCAGTGGTTCGCTGCTTTGTGCCGCTGCATAATAGAGCTGATTTAATGATCTGCAGACCTGAATCTGTTTGCACACGTCTGTGTTTCCATGAGTGTGTTTCCATCAGCTCTCTGTCATCTGGAAAGTCTGTGCTGTCTGAACACTTTATAAACCTATCAGACAGAGTCAGCGCTCTGTGTGTGTGTGTGTGTGTGTGTGTGTGTGTGTGTGTGTGTGTGTGTGTGGTTTAGACTGACTGGATATTTATGAGAATGAGCTATATAAGGATGAAACGGTATTCCCACACAGGTGTTTCACACACCAGACCACAGATAAACAAATGCAAATGCTCATCTGGAAAAAACACACACACACTCCGAGTTCATGGAGAACGAATGCACGATCACGACAAGTGATAAAACACACACCTACTGACATCAACCCCTGCACACAGCCAAGAGAGTATGTGTGTGTTCAGAAATCAATGTGTGTGTGTGTGCATGTGTGTACACATGTTTGTGGGTGTGTGTGTGTGTGTGTGTGTGTGTGTGTGTGTGTGTGTGTGTGTGTGTGTGTGTGTGTGTGTGTGTGTGTTTGTGTAAGAGACTTGAGTGTAGCCGTCTGCATGTTTACTGCGCCTTTGTTTGGCTTGAAAAGGTGCTGCGGGAGACAGAACACACACACACACACACACACACACACACTCCATATGTACGGGCTGTTTGTTCTGCCAATAGGAGCATCTGGGCTCGTCTGACCTTCAATTAGACTGGAGAAGGTGTGGAGATGCCCTGAGGAGCGGGCGAGACGAGAGAGAAATAATGAAACGCTGAGCTGAAAACACAATCAAGGAGATGAAAGTGACACGGCGATGGGTTTATGAAGATGACCTTACATGTGCTGCATAGCACGGCTCTACATTGCGGGAAACACCCAGCTGAGGTATAAATCTTTACTAACTTTAAAAAGAAAGAGTCGACTCAGAGTCATTAATATGAATCATCATTCATTTGAATCCCTAATCGTTTTGGTTGTGATGTCTGAACAAACACTAACCGGCCTACATGACGCACACACAGACCCGGGGAAACTGTGTTGGTTTATATGGAATGTATATTATTGCTATTACTTGGAGTTAGCATAAAGCCCTATACAGCAAACCGTCATCACACCAATGACATAAGACTGAGTCATCAGATCAAACACACTGGATCATCAGACCAATCACATCAGACAGTCATCAGACCAATCACATCAGACTGAGTTATCAGACCAATCACATCAGACAGTCATCAGACCAATCACATCAGACTGGGTCATCAGACCAATCACATCAGACTGGGTCATCAGACCAATCATATCAGCCTGGGTCATCAGACCAATCACATCAGACTGAGTTATCGGACAAATCACATCAGACTGGGTCATTAGACCAATCACATCAGACTGGGTCACCAGACCAATCACATCAGACTGAGTTATCGGACCAATCACATCAGACTGGGTCGTCAGACCAATCACATCAGACTGGGTCATCAAACCAATCACATCAGACTGAGTTATCGGACCAATCACATCAGACTGGGTCATTAGACCAATCACATCAGACTGGGTCATCAGACCAATTACATCAGACTGGGTCATCAGACCAATCATATCAGCCTGGGTCATCAGACCAATCACATCAGACTGAGTTATCGGACCAATCACATCAGACTGGGTCATTAGACCAATCACATCAGACTGGGTCACCAGACCAATCACATCAGACTGAGTTATCGGACCAATCACATCAGACTGGGTCGTCAGACCAATCACATCAGACTGGGTCATCAAACCAATCACATCAGACTGAGTTATCGGACCAATCACATTAGACTGGGTCATCAGACCAATCACATCAGACTGGGTCATCAGACCAATCATATCAGACTGGGTCATCAGACCAATCACATCAGACTGGGTCATCAGACCAATCACATCAGACTGAGTTATCGGACCAATCACATCAGACTGAGTTATCGGACCAATCACATCAGACTGGGTCATCAGACCAATCACATCAGACTGAGTTATCGGACCAATCACATCAGACTGGGTCATGGAACCAAACATCTCAGAATGGGTCATTAGAAAAATCACATCAGACTGGGTCATCAGACCGGGTTTTCAGACCAATCACATCAGACTGAGTCATTGAACCAATCACATTAGACTGAGTCATCGGACCAATGACATCAGACTTGGTCATCAGACCCATCACATCAGACTGGGTCTTCACACCAATCACATCAGACTTGGTCTTCAGACCAATCACATCAGACTGAGTCATTGAACCAAACACATCAGACTGGGTCTTCAGACCAATCACATCAGACTGAGTTATCGGACCAATCACATCAGACTGGGTCATCAGACCAATCACATCTGGTTGGGTCATCATACCAGTCACATCAGACTGATTCAACAGACCAATGATCAGACTGTGTCATTGTTGTGATAACTGGGTAAAAATAAATGCAGATTATAAGACAGTGAATGCGTTTTTTGACCTTGCATGTGCATCAGCCTGTTGTTGGAGACCCCCAAAACTAAACTATGATCTTATATAATGCAGGAGAGAGACAGAGAGAGAGAGAGAGAGAGAGAGAGAGAGAGAGAGAGAGAGAGAGAGAGAGAGAGAGAGAGAGATTGTATGTGAGCTTGTCAAGATTTGTTCTTAATTGAGAATGCAGTGAGATATTTGAAGGTCGAGTGAGAAAAACCAGCCCAGATGCTGCCCACATGTGCTTTACATTTGACACACACAGACACACGCACACACACACACACACCACACACACACACCTCACTACATACACACACTTAATAAATGCCAACAAACCGCTGGGAGTCCACAGCTAGAAAACACCCTTTGCACAAGCACACACGGCACACAGAATTGGACAATAAGATCTTCTTCTTCTTTCTTTTCTCATAAGCAGACGAACACTCCAACATCACATCCAGCATCAATCTGAACAAGCATCTACTCTTTAATAAAGCTGTGAAGCCTCCTGCTCACCACAATCTTCCCTCAACATCTCAACACACTGCTGCTAAACCATTTATATTTTAGCAAATAGGCGGCACAGTGGCTCAGTGATTAGCACTGTTGCCTCACAGCAAGAAGGTCGCTGATTCGAGTCTCGGCTGGGTCAGTTGGTGTTTCTGTGTGGAGTTTGCATGTTCTCCCCATGTTGGCGTGGGTTTCCTCCGGGTGCTCCGGTTTCCCCCACAGTCCAAACACATGCGCTATAGAGGAACTGATCAACTACACTGGCACTAGTGTATGAGTATGTGTGTGAATGAGTGTGTATGGGTGTTTCCCAGTACTGGGTTGCAGGTGGAAGGGCATCCACTGTGTAAAACATATGCTGGATTAGTTGGCGGTTCATTCCACTGGGGACTAAGCTGAAGGAAAATAAATGAATGAATTATAGTGAATATTGACACACATATCAACACATAATTACATTATTCATAACATAATTAGTTTACAATTAAATTTGCAAATATTATAACTGTACATATAATATTGTCTGTAGTAACATACTTACATTTGTTAATTTAAATATAAAATATTCTCTATTCATTCATTCATTCATTTTTATTAATCATTAATTTAAATCCTTTATTAATCAGGGGTCATTCCACTGCGGAATGAACTGCCAATTTATCCAAAGACAACTAAGACAAAGGAAACGCGTTGTAATGTAACATACAGTAAACAAGACTCGGCAACTGGAGGGAGTGTATGTGCTGCTTAAATAGTGTGTGTAATCAGTCTATGACAATCCTCCGGTGGTGCGTGTGTAATCAGTCAGAATGAGGAGCATCTGTGTGTGAGCGGAGTGCATGTATGGAGTTGTAGTCCAACAATGGCGGATTTGTAGCTCTAATGTAGCTTTCTAATCATAATAGTGTTAATAACTCATCTCTAATAGCTGGTTTCTTTTCTCTTCTTCATGATGGCAGTAAATAATATTAGACTAGATATTCTTCAAGACACTAGTGTTCAGCTTAAAGTGACATGTAAAGGCTTTCACTAGGGTATTCATTAGGGTAATTAGGGTAAAGTTAGGGTAATTAGGCAAGTCATTGTATAACAGTGGTTTGTTCTGGAGACAATCCAACACTGAAGGGGCTAATAATATTGACCTTAAAATGGCTTTAAAACCATTAAAAACTGCTTTTATTCTAGCCCAAATAAAACAAATGACTTTCTCCAGAAGAACAAATATTTTCAGACATACTGTGAACATTTCCTGAGTCTGTTCAACATCATGTGGGAAATATTGGAAATATTTATAGCTAATAATTTTGACTGTATGTGTAAACACCTGAGCTCTAAATAAATACAAAAATAAACAGCATGAAGCGTTCAGAAACACACTCCATCTGCTGTAGTTGAACACCCAGTCCTGTAATTGTGCAAACACACACACACACACACACACACACACACACGCACACACACACACACACACACACACACACACACATCCATCAGCGCTGCAATGACAGAGGGAAAAAACACATTTCCACACACACTCATTCGCAGAACACATCAGCGTACGTGCAGAACTTCTCACAGCTCAGGGGTCAAAGGTCACACACACACACACACACACACACACACGGGTTCAATTAGCACACACACATGACTTACATCAGCGTGACATCAAAATTGACTCTATTTACGCTCCTCATTCAAGCGTTGAGGCTTATTGAGCACGATTCGTGGTTCAGCTCATTTTCTTGCTGTTAATTTTGGGGAATACTCCTCCACTTCTTGGCAAAAATATCACAGCACAACTTTCACCAGTCAATCAAATCTCGATAGAAAGAAAGAAGCCATCCTTTCCCAGTATATATTGTGCATTATTTCAAGCAATGCAAATTATTTGTGAGAGTTTATACAACACGATATAATGGAAATACAAAAATAAATGAGGACAGCACTGCGATTAGTTTTAGATTTCAGGCCACTCGTTTCAGAATTTTTACATCATGTAGAATGCAAAAGTACAATAAATATTAGGATATTATTTTGTAACAATTAGAAATGAACAATTTTATATGAAATTAAACAATTTTAACATGAGAGTAACATAAAAATTGAATACAAAAAACACTCCAAAACACATGGTAAACCTGTCTCAAATTTAAAAGAGGTAGAGTTACCATGATTAATAATAATAATGACAACAACAACATCAATAACAACAACAACAACAATAATAATAATGATAATAATAATAATAATAATAATAATAATAATATTATTATTATTATTATTATTATTATTAATTAAAGACAATAATCTGCGGAAATGGTCCAAAAGTAAATAATTGTATAAATAAATAAATAACATTTATAAAAAAAAACATAAAAAATAAATATAAATATCCTTTAAAAAATTAAATAAATGAATGAATAAATGAAAAAAATAGGATTTTAACGAATTTTATTTTAAAAAATGTAAAATAAAAATGTATATAAATGGAAAAAAAATGAATGAACAAATAAATTTCATATAAAACATTTAAATAAATAAATTGTTTTTAAAAATAATTAATAAATTAATAAATAATTGTAGAAAATAAATAAATAAAATAACATTTATAAAAACAACATTTAAAATAAATATAAATATCATTAAAAATAAAATAAGTTACTGAATAAATAAATACATAAATAATAAATAAACATTTAAAAATTAATAAATGAATTTAAATAAATCAAATTAAAAAAATTTACATTAAAAAATAAATAACATTTATAAATAAAATAAATGACATTTAAAAATAAAATAAATAACATTTAAAGAATAAAATAAATAAAATTAAAAAATAACAATTAAAAATAAAACAAAAACATAAAATAAATTAAATAAATAATATTTAAAAAATTAAATAAATACCAAATAAAATAAATGACATTAAAAAAGTAAATTAATGAATGAACAAATAGCATGTAAAATATTTAAATAAATAAAATTTAAACAAATAAAATAAATAACTTTTTGAAAAATAAATAAATAAATAAATATTTGTATAAACAAATTAAATAAATAAAGACAATTTATAAAAACATTTCATACCCTTTATAGAAATAAATTTACCTATTTTTAAATAACATTAAAAATACCAGTAAAAATAAATATTTTTTAGTATTTATTTTTTAGCATTTAGTTTTTCTAAATAACATTTTTAACTTTTTTAAAATAAAGTTAATGAATGAATAAATAAATAAATAAATAAACAAATAAACAATATTTAAAAATAAATAAATAACATGTAAAAATCTAAATAAACAATATTTAAAATTAAAATAACATTTAGAAAAAATAAAATAAATAAACAAATTAATAAATAATTGTATAAATAAATAAATACATTTACAAAATTAACATAAAAATAATATTAAAATAAATAATGAATGTATAAATAAATAAATGTTATATTTTTAAAATAAATCAATGAATGAAATAAAAAAATTAAATAAATAACATAAAAAAATAAAACAAGTGAATAAATACACAAATAATCAAATGAGTGAATAAATAAGAGAAACAAAAATGAAAAAAATGACAGTGTTGTATTCACTGTCACCACAAGAGGCACTCTAGCGTCATTAGTCCTCAGTTTTCTCTTTCAGGACAACTATTGCCATGGCAGAACAACAGCTTGATCATAACTAAAGCTCAAATGGTGTTATTAGTAAAATCAGGTTCCCTAAATGACCACTTGACACACATAACGTCTGCTGTACATTCCTGTACAATCCTTCACTGAGGTAAAGTGTGACACGAGAAACTGAACAGCTGATCTGCTGAAATAAATCCCTTTAGATCTTAATGACAGACCTCAGTGTCCACAACAAACCTAAGAAACAGGAGGTGCGCGTGTACATTCACACACCGTCATTGAACAACACAAAAAAACATACTTTTATCCTCAAAACATGTTCGAACACACACGTTCAGAAAAATATATGGGTTTGTTCTGCAAAAACAGCAACAACACGTCCAACCTCTCAGGATATAGTAACCCAGTGGGCCGCCTTGATGTCAAAACAACATCAAAAACATGTCAAAATTTGATCAAAATCTTGACGTCCAGACGACATTGATGTTCTTTTGACCACCAAAAAAAATGCTACAAAAATTATAATAATATATGAACATTTGTCTAAACTACCTTGATGCCAAAATAAAATTAAATTTACATTTAACATTGCCATCAAAAACGTTGGTAACATTTTAAGCTTAGGTCACAAATTTATGGCTAATATTAAGATATTAATTGTTCATTAGTGGCTATAAAGTATGATCTTAGATTACGTCCCTAATCCTAAACCCAACTTTACCATACTAACTATTAATAAGTAGCTGATGAGTAGTTTATTAAGCTGGTAGTGTTAGTAAATGGTTTGTTGATATTTTGAATTGTGACTTAAAGTGTTATCAAATTTTATATGTGTTTTTTAACACCAGACGTCAGTTTAATGTTGTTTTTGACATCAACCTAGTCAATCAACATCAAATCAACTCACATTTTTGCTGTTTTCCACATCAACAATATCAAAACTCATAAAAATGTAATTGATTTGATGTCAAAACGGCATCAGATTGACATCAGAAAACCTGATGCCAGTGTTAGATGTTTAAAGTTTAAATGCATTGCAGCGTTGGGTTTTTGATGGTTTTAACCTGTTTTTTTACATCAATTTTACTCATTTGACATGGAATTAAATAGCATTTTTGACGTGTTTTAATGTGCTTTTTTGCTAATTGATTTATTGTCAATTGACTAAACGCTAAGTGATATGATGTCAAATGTCTGACTTGATGTCAAAACAGCATCAAATTGACATAACGTTGATGCTAATATTAGATGTCTTGATGTCGTTTTTTTACATCAAGATACATTAAATGCATTGTATGGTTGAATTTTTTATGTTTTTTCATGTTTTTTATGCATTTTTTGACGTCAATGTTATGTCGATTTGATGTTGTTTTGACATCAGGTTAGTTCATTGATTTTTGATCACTGATATTTTCAAAAATACTGCAAAAATCAATTGATTTCACGTCAATTGATTAACTTTCTGTCAAAACAACATCGATTTGACAAACGTTCATGTCAAAAAACGTGATGCCAATGTTAGATGTCTATTTGATGTTGTTTTTACATCAAGGTAGATTAAAGGCATTGTAGGGTTGTGTTTTTTATGTATTTTTGATGCTTTTTTATGCATTTTCTGAAGTCAATCTTTTGCTGATTTGATGTTGTTTTGACATCAGGTTAGTTCATTGATTTTTGATCACTGATATTTTCAAAAACACGGCAAAATTCAATTCATTTGATGTCAATTGACTAACGTTATGTCAAAACAACATCAAGTTGACACACGATGTCATCAGAAAACGTGATGCCAGTGTTAGATGTCTATTTGATGTCATTTTTACATTAAGGTAGTTTAAATGCATTGTAGGATTGGGTTTTTTGCTTTTAAACATCTTTTGTGACGTCAATGTTAGTCAATTCACAAAATCAATTTGCATTTTTGACGTGTCGTGATGTGCTTTTTTGAAAATGCTAACTAATTTGATGTCAATTCACTAAATGCTAACAGATTTGCTGTCAAATGACTGAGTTGATGTCGAAACAGCAGCAAATTGACATCAGAAAACATGAGGCCAGTGTAAGATATCTCTTTGCTATCGTTTTGACATCAAGGTAGTTGACATGTTTTAATGCCAGTGTTAGTCAACTGACATCAAGTCAATTAGCATTTATCATGTATTTGACACATTTTTTAAAAATGCTAATTGATTTAATGTTAATTGACCATCTTGACGTTAAAGCAACATCAAATTGACATCAGAAAACATGATGCCAATGCTAGATGTTGTTTTGATGTTGTTTTGACATTAAGATTGTAGAGGGCTGTATTTCTCATGCTTTTAACGTGCTATTTTGTGTTTTTAGGTCAATGCTCTAAGATGATGTTTTGACATTAACTTAGTCAATTGATATAAAATAAATTTGGATTTTAATGTTTATTTTAAAGTGCCACTTTATATTAACTTCATAGTCAAAATAACATCAAGCTGACATTTAGCATTGACGTCCAATTATTGATGCCAATGGTTGGATGTCTATTTGATGTCGTTTTTACATCTAGGTGGTTTAAATGCATTGTACAGGGACAGAAAAATCCAGAATAAATTGAAATGAATAAAATGAAACTGAATAAAACTTTTCATATATTATGATACCTTCTTTGTGTCATCATTTTAGTGGTCAAAAGGGCATCAATGTGGATGTCAAATAGATTTTGACATCAGATTGATTTGCATTTTTTGTTGTCATTTTGACATCAAGGTGCCTGCTTTTTGTCTTGTTTCTAGTCCAAATATCAAGCAATTCTTAAAACACGAAGCATTTTCTAGAAAGACACAATATATAGTCTTGTTTTCAGAAATAGTGAGTCAAAATGAAGCGAGTTTTTCCTAAAACAAGCTAAATAATCTGCCAATGGAGTACGCAAAATCCCCTTGCTTTGGCTTTGACCTAGGATTATTCTCCTTTCCACATTGTCAGATTATTGTGCTTGTTTTAAAGAGAAACTCACTTAATTTTGACTTATTATTTCTGAAAAACAACACATGTTTCGCATGTCTAGAAAATGCTTCCTGATTTACAGTTTTTTAGACTAGAAACAAGACACAAACTCTAAATAACAACAGCGGTGTACGGTTTATTAGTCTTACTGATGCAAAACCAAGCAACTGCTCGCACTTGAAAACTTGGCTAAACTAGTTTTCAATCAACTCGCCTGCTTAAACGAAGACAAAACAAACAAAGTAAGCCATCTGACAAGCAGCAGTCAGCCTGAACGCACCTTTACCTCCTTTACTTGGCAACCAAAACAGCAACTCACCGGTGAAAATCAGATACTGGGCCGGCGTTGCTGGACGTCTGGCTGGAAACATGTGCAGATTAGCAGGAGAAGTGACAAGTGATCCACAAGCAGGAGGAAAAATCCAGAAATCAGCTGCCAGGAAAACCAGCCAACATCGAGAACCGCAGCCAAGAAATTCTCCAGCGCCAGACGTTTACAAGACTTCAGTCTCTTTCTCTAACTGCCTGAGACGAGGACAGGTTGAAGGTTCTGCTGAGCTGAGGCTGGTTAGATACACAATAGTGGCTATTGTACCTCCAGACATTAAACATTATTGAAAGAGGAACTGAATACAAGGGCGATTATGATTGGGTTTAATTTACAAGCCTCTTTATTGGAGTACTACCATCCTGACTCCACTAACAGACTGATTACATCACATTTTAATGCACAATCGCGCTGTTAAATTTGCTTATATTTTCCTCACTGACATCCCGATATCATTTGTTTACAAGTTAATTAAATTAATCTTTAATTTTCAGCTTTATTTCTATAGTTTACCTTCATTTTAGCTGCGACATAATAGCATCTGTAGTACCTCTAGACATTAAACACTATTCCAAGAGGAACTGAATGCAAGGGTGATTATCATTTAGTTCAATTTACAAGCATCTTAACTGGAGTACTACCAAAATATTTGCTTATATTTTCCTCACTGACAAGACGATTGCATTTCATTAGTTTCAAGAGCAGTTCTCAAGCTCCTGAAACCCTCCCGCACATATTCATGCTGGCTGTTGCACACTTAGTGCCCTTAGCAGGTGACAGACACTCTCCTCTCCATATGCACCAGACACTTTCTGCACACTAAGAATTGCACACTTTTACTCAAGAAGTATGCAGCGCTTATAATAAGGTGTCTGGTGCTTATGGAGAGGAAACAAGTGTGTTTTCTACAGGTGGTTTGTCAAGTCCACTCACCAATGTTGACCACCAAAACAAATTGCATGATGACCTTTCAAAAATATGGAGTGTTGACAAGAAAATGTGTAGTGTGCGTCACCTACTAAGGGTACTAAGGGTGCAATAGCCAGCATGAATATGTGCTTGTGGGAGGGTTTCAATAGCAGGATAAATGGAATGCTCTTCAAGAACACTATTGAGAAGACCACCAGCATCCACTTGTTTTAGATACTGGAATCAGGCTTTTTTAGCTTGAAGTTGGTCATTTATTTTGATTGTGAAGCTCTTCTTTTCAGCTGGGGGACTGTAGGGAAAGCTGTGCAACTGATGAGAAATCATTCTTAGTGTGCTTCACACAGGTGAGTGGGCTTGACAAACCACCTGTAGGACCAACGCAATCTCACGGCAATTCGTAACTTTTAGATTTAGTGGCTGATTCGTATGAATTCGTATGATCAATTTTGTGCAATTTTGTATGATTTGCTCATCCCCCAGTGACAATTGGGTTTAGGGGTGGGGTTAGGGGCCACGCCTACTTTTTAAACACTCTATATTTCTGGAAGAACATCATGCCATTCTTTTTGATGGTCAACATTGGTGAGTGGACTTGACAAACCACCTGTAGAAAACACACTCATTGTTTTCCTCACCAGACACCTTATTATAAGCGCTGCATACTTCTTGAGTAAAAGTGTGCAATTCTTAGTGTGCCTCACACAGGTGAGTGGGCTTGACAAACCACCTGTAGACACACTCGCTTCTTTTCATATGCTTGGACTTACATGTGAACTAAGACTTACGGCATTTATGTACCGCTCCTCTCTGATGATTTGATTTGAAGTGCTTCTCTTATCCTCATTTGTAAATCGCTTTGGATTAAAGCATCTGCCAAATCAATTAATGTAAATGAGCTGCTCTTAAACAATTAACTGAACCCCCGCAGTTGCACAGCTTTTCCCTACAGTCCCCCAGCTGAAAGGAAGAGCTTCACAATTAAAATAAATGACCAACTTCAAGCTAAAAAGCCTGATTCCAGTATCTAGAACAAGTGGATGCTGGTGGTCTTCTCAATAGTGTTCTTGAAGAGCATTCCAATTTATCCTGCTATTGAAACCCTCTCACAAGCACATATTCATGCTGGCTATTGCACCCTTAGTGCCCTTAGCAGGTGACGCACACTCTACTCTCCGTATGCACCAGACACTTTCTTGTCAACACTTCATATTTCTGAAAGGTCATCATGCAACTTGTTTTAATGGTCAACGCTGTTGAGTGAGTGGACTTGACAAACCACCTGTAGAAAACACACTTGTTTCCTCTCCATATACTCACCAGACACCTTATTATAAGTGCTGCATACTTCTTAAGTAAAAGTGTGCAAGTCTTAGTGTGCCTCACACAGGTGAGTGGGCTTGACAAACCACCTGTAGACACACTCGCTTCTTTCCATATGAACTAAGACTTACAGCATTTATGTACCGCTCCTCTCTGATGATTTGAAGTGCTTCTCTTATCCTCATTTGTAAATCGCTTCGGATAAAAGCATCTGCTAAATTAATATATGTAAATGAGCTGCTGTTTTACTGTTGAGTAAAGGTGTGCAATTCTTAGTGTGCTTCACACAGGTGAGTGGGCTTGACAAACCACCTGTAGGACCAATGCAATCTCACGGCAATTCGTAACTTTTAGATTTAGTGGCTAATTTGTATGTATTTGTATGATCTATTTCGTACAATTTAGTATGATTTGCTCAACCCCAGTGATGATTGGGTTTAGGGGTGGGGTTAGGTGCCACGCCTCCTTATTAAAATCGTACAATTTTGCACGACTGAACTCATACGAATTTGTAAGAATTAGCCACTAAACTGACAAAACATAAAATACACTCGCTCCTTTCCGTATGCTTGGACTTATATATAAACCTAGACTTACAGCATTTATGTACCGCGACTCACTGATGACTTAAAGTGCTTCTCTTGTCCTCATTAGTGAATCGTTTTGGATAAAAGCAGTCATTCATTTAATTAATGTAAATGAGCTGCTGTTAAACAATGCACTGAACCCCCGCAGTTGCACAACTCTGGGTGTGTGTTTGCAGTGTGTGGGGGTGTGGACTTGGATGAAATGCAAAGCACACAGCAATCCAGACTCAATAAACTAATTCACCTTTACACTCTGTCACTGGGGCGGTAGTCTTTAAATGGGATTATTTTTTTACCATACAGGTCTTTAAAGGTACATATTAATACCAAAAAAGCACAAATATGTACCTCATAGTACCGTAAACAAACAAAAGTGAACCTTAAGCCATACACCCTATTGTTGAGAAGTAGTCTTGTGGTGGACCCCAGTTGTCAGAGCAGCAGATAATAACTGGTCTTCTAGTTGATGATGTGTGAAAGTGTCAGAAGGTGGATTTCTCTGCTGGATCATCTGTTGATCTGCATCCCAATCATCACCAATACTGCAGAAGACCAACTGGAACCAGCATGGACCAAGATTCTCACAGAAATCAGTCAAGTTTGGTGAAGGAGAAGTCATGGTTTGGGGTTTATTCAGTATGGGGGCGTGCGTGAGATCTGCAACATTAACAGCCTGAGGTATCAAGACATCTGTGCTGCCCATTACATTACAAACCACAGGAGAGGGACAATTCTCCAGCAGGATAGCGCTCCTGCTCAAACTTCAGCCTCCACATCAAAGCTCCTGAAAGCAAAGAGTGCACCAGGATTGGCCAGCCAAGTCACCAGACATGAACATTATTGAGCTGATGAAGGAGGAGGCGTTGAAGATGAACACAAAGACTCTTGATGAACTCTGGGATCCTGCTGAAGGCTTTCTTCTTCATTCCAGATGACTTTATTAATCAGTGATGTGAGTCATGTCAGAGATGTATGGATGCAGTCCTCCAAGCTCATGATGGAGTCAGACACAATATTCATTCTGTCTCCACTGCAGCAGGACTTTATATTCTATACTGGACATTATTTCTGTTCAGTGATGAGACTTTAGTCTGAGCAGAGTCAGAGCGCACTGTCCTCATCAAATCAGTCAACATCAAGACATGATCAGATTTATTGAGCTCAAAAAAGCTAAATCTAGAGGCCTTCACCTTTCATAGAGACACTTCTGACACCAGATCACCAACTAGAAGACAAACTGTTATTTGCTGTTCCTAAAACTTGGATAGGCGACAAGACTTTTGTCAGGTAGTGTATAGGGTGAAGCTGTACCCCAGACCGCTGCTAACGTTCCCTACAGTCCCCCAGCTGAAAAGAACAGCTTGCACAATTAAAATAAATGACCAACTTCAAGTTTAAAAGCCTGAGTGGGATGCCAGGATCTAAAACAAGTGCATGCTGGTGGTCTTCTCAATAGTGTTCTTGAAAAGCGCCCCCAGTTCTCATGCTATTGAGACCCTCCCACGAGCACGTATTCATGGCTCTTCAAAGGAGTGCGGATGGCGGACCGGCTCACCCTGGAGATGACAGGAGCCGGATTGACTGCCTGTGCTCGCTCACTAGCAAGGGAGGGAGGGAGGGAGGTGTTGGTATTTATAGACGGCAAGTGATGGGACGCCCTTGTTAGCGTAGGGCTCAGTGATCCGGATGACAGGCCGGCCGCAAGGTCATGTGACCACATTACTCAGTCCAGAACCCTGCGAGGGAAGCAGCGGAGAATTCAGGACAGAGAGAGAAAGAGGCCTAGGGGACGAGGGGGGAACGTTTAGGGGACTACAAAGAATCAAAGCAATTATGATCCTCACGCTGGGACCATCACGTCGCTCTTCTCTTCCTCCAGATTTAGATTCTTATTGTTGGTATTATGATGTTGTTATTGTTGTTAAGGCCCCGAGCGGTTGTGTAAGACAGTGGTTCCCAACCTTTTTAGCCTGAGACCATCTTTTTCCCTGAAAATATTGTAAGGCCCCTCCAAATTTAATGATATTTTCGCTAGTAAGTATTTTAAAAAAAGACGGTTTGTTTGTCACTATATCTAGATATGTTAATGCACAAATATTAGCTTAATGTAAAATCTACAAGCAAAACATCAGTGGCCATTTGTATTAGGTACATCTTGCGGTATTGAGGATGAGTCGTCAGCAAATGTCTTATTAATTTGGACGCTCTCATGCGTTCGTTAGTATGAACTTTCGCTCATTATGAAAACATAGTACCATGTACGTTTCTGGAGACAGCGAAATACGTCTCGGGAGGTATGCATTTGTGCAGTTTTTGTTTCCGTGAATCCGCGAGAGGCTTTTTCATATCTCGAATGTCTCTCGCGAACGCCGCTGTTCGTCCGACTGGCTGAATGATTGACTGCGCAACCAGCCAATCAAATTCGAAACACACCCTCTCTTCTGCTGAATATCAGTTTTAATAATCGATAATTATAAAAGTATAACATGCAATAAGTTTATACATTGTAGGAAATAAAGGCAAGCGATCAGTCAATGTACCTGGATTAATCATTAACTTATCTTTGCGCTTAACCAAAACATGTTACCCGTGAACAAGTAATTAACTTAATAGATTCCAATGACCAAAGTCAGGGAATATGTCGTTAGATAAAGACAACAACATGAATGAAATATCACGTTTAGCAAATATAGTGAGATTAGATCCAGCGGGAGATGCTTGATGAGCAGTCCGACAAGCAGAGCTCTCATCTGGGTAGAAATGCAGGAGCGCTTGCCCGAGAGTGTGTGTGTGATCACGTGATGTGCGTTTTCAGCGTTTTGGTGTGGACGGAGAGCTGTTCATAAACGCTGGGTAAAACGCGAGTGTGGACGCGGATCGTTTTCATTCTACAACGCCGTTTTAAAACTAAAACGCACTAGTGTAAACGGGGCCTCAAGCAGTTTTACCGATTGACTCCCCCCCCCCGCTCACTTCCCTAAACCCAACCAACAATTTACAAAAAAAAGCCGTCCAGAAAAAGAAAAGCCCTCGCCTGATTTTTTACCCTGTTTTCGGATTTGACCACATTCTCAGCCTGTTATTTACTTGTTCACTTTTTTTTTTGAATACTGTTTTTGTCTTATCTGATTTCTGAAACCGCTCTTCCTGGACTCGAACCCGGTCGTGATCAGCTCCCCTCTGCGTCTCAAGTCGGCCGACATACGCGACGAGCTAACCGGACAAACTGGTTGCGGTGGGAAAGCCCTTCACACTGAGGTAAGCGGTCAGCCGGCAAGCGCGAAAGGGAACAGAGTCACACCGGCTCATAGCGTTCGCTTACAAAAGTGAAATGCAGCCATACAAACTTCTGGCTACATAATTTGCTGTCTCCAGAAACGTCCCCGGGACTACGTTTTCAGAATGGATAATGCACTGTGGCTGGGTCAGGAACTCTTTGCTTCGAGAAAATAAAACCACAGTTCAGGTAACTATCTTGATGTTTCCAGTTTTGCTAGCGCTGTGACTCAAAATCCGGCTCCGTCACCTGCTCCAGTGCGCTTGGGTCATTACTATTAACTGCTGAAGGTGAATCAGTGAGAGTTTTTTGTGGAGCATGAATTACAAAATGGGCCATTTTTGGGCCAGCCAGGTGATAAAATAACCTATGGAAACATAATCGTTCTCCTAATTTTAAATTGCTACAAATTATTAAAAATATGACGTGACCCCCCCACAGAGCTTGCTGAGGCCCCTTTGAGGGCCGGGACCCCCCTGTTGGGAGCCGCTGGTGTAAGAGTTTCACTGCATGTGATACTGTGTATGACTCTGTGCCGCTGGGAAAATAAGTATTGAACACATCGTCATGTTTTTTTCCTGGGAATAATATCTCTAAAGGAGCTGCTGACATGCAATTGAAGCAGATTTTGGCAAAAAAAAAAAGCATAAAAAATTAAATAAAGGCACCTCTCATGTGGAGAATGAAGACTCGTGCATTTCTCAGGTGTGAGTTTCTCACAGACTTCAACAGAGAGTCTTGATGCTTCTGTGGGTCTCCTCAAAGCTAAGCTTTACTCTGTGTTCTCTATTGGATTCGGTTCAGGTGATTGGCTGGGCCATTCTACAGCTTGATTTTCTTTCTTTGAAAGCATCTGAGAGTCTCCTTGGCTGTGTTTTGAATCATTGTCCTGCTGAAATGTCCATCTTCATCCTCCTGCTGATGTAGCTGTTGGACTGAAGCAGCTGATCTTCATATACACTGAGGAAGGGCAGAGGCTTGCTGAAGAACTACTGAGAGATTTCAGCTGCTGTCTGGGCTTTCACTGCCCAACTACACCTCCCTTTCTTCATGTGTTCAATACTCTTTCACCGCGTCATTTCCATTGTATTATGCATAACTTCGTTTGTAAACTAATTAAATGTGTTTTCTCTGCATATATGGATTTCTGTATATGGATGAACGTTTCAAGTCAACCGCCCCTTTATAAATATGTCTTCTGAGAATAATGGTGACGAGTACATGAAACATTCTACCAGAAACGTACATTTTCACTAATAAAAACATGACAGGGTCTGACTTATGCTTGTCATCCTCAAACAAATCATGCAATTCAATAATTAACACTGTCAGCTTCTTCTCCATCAAATGAGTTTACTTCCGAGTTAAAGCCTCAACTGTGTAATGCAGCATTATATGCTCAATTTAATGTGACAGGACTGACAGAAACATGAGGTCAGTTGTAAAGTATTTGTATTATATATTTGTAGTATTTATTTGTAGAATGGGGCAGCACGGTGGCGCAGTGGGTAGCACAATCGCCTCACAGCAAGAAGGTCTCTGGTTCGAGCCTCGGCTGGGTCAGTTGGCATTTCTGTGTGGAGTTTGCATCTATATTGTTCATAGTGTATGAGTGTGAATGGATGTTTCCCAGTGATGGGTTGAGGCTGGAAGAGCAAAACATATGCTGGATAAGTTGGTGGTTCATTCCGCTGTGGCAACCCCAGGTTAATAAAGCGACTAAGCCGAAAAGAAAATGAATGAATGAATGAAAGCTGTAGGTTTAACTGGGTTGAAGACAAGGAGAATGACAGAGTTTGTTCAGCGCACAGTGTTTTTAATATAGAAAAACAATCTGAAAACCAAATGAATGACATGTTCCTTAACAGAACCACTCACAGAAATCAACCATCAGTCCATTTTAGACATGTTTGGGATGAAATACTTTTTATTCACTGTATTTATGTCTTTATTTCAGGGACAGGTGATGTACATTTCTGGCAGAATCTCCGAAGTAATACTCATTCCCCCTGCTGTACTTGAAATGCATTCAGAAATTGGGAGGGGAAGTATAAAAGGATTAAAGCTTAACAGGGGGGCTAATAAATCTGACCTCAACTGCACATAGTGGTCCATATACCAGCTTAAAGGGGATCAAAAGCCCGATGTTTGGAGATAAATAAGAGAGACTGAAAGACGGAGATAATTTGAACAAACCGTGGTGAGGATCTTCCCACATTAAAGAGCTGGAGACGGGCAGGTGAGCCCAGACGCTTTTCTTTCAACTTCTGCCACTTCAAACACTCTCAGCACCACAAACAAAGGTGCGGGGGCCGTGAGGGGTGGGAGCCCGCCAAAAAAAAAGACCCTTTGTGTTCCTGTTTTTGTAAAGAGTCACGCAGTAACTGCTCCATTCGGCATGATCTGTTTGAGTGCCTCTAAACTGGTGGTTCAGTTCTGGATCTAGCAATTATACAATATACAAGTCTGAATTATTCGCCCTCTGTATATTCCTTTCAGAGCAGATTTCTTTAACACATTTCTAATCATAATAGTGTTAATAACTCATTTCTACTCATTTCTGGTTTATTTTATCTTTGCCATGATGACAGTAAATAATATTAGATTAGATGCTAGTATTCAACATGTAAAGGCTTCACTAGGGTAATTAGGGTAAAGTTAGGGTAATTAGGCAAGTCATTGTATATCAGTGGTTTGTTCTGGAGACAATCCAACACTAATATTCAACCCAGGCTCATTCTGGAAATGTAGCCCCGCGGACGTTTCTGGAGATCGCCAATTCCGTGGCCGGAGGTACATATGGCCGTATTTTGTTTTTTTTCGAGCGAACGCTGCGGGGCGGTATGACACTGCTCCTCCTCTTCTTTGCGCCGGCTGACAGATGTGGAGGGCTTTCCCGTTACAACCAGTTTGTCCGCGTAGCTCGCGGCGTTACGTCGGCAGAGTGGAGGCCCGAAGGAGGAGGAGCCGGCCACGGCGATGACCAGAATCGAGTCCGGGGAAGAGCGGTTCCAGAAATCAGGTAAGATGAAAAACAGGATCCAAAAAATAAAAGCGAACAAGTTCACGACAGAGAACACGGCGAGATCTGAAAACGAAATCGGACGAGGGCTTTTGCTTTTTTTGTCTGGACGGCTTTTGCAAATCGTCGCTTGGGTTTAGAGAAGGAGGAGGAGGAGGAGGAGGGCCGCCCAGTCGATGTTCAGTCATTCAGCCAGTCAGTCGGATGGACAGTCGCTCGGCAGCGGCCTCCGGCGGCTTTTCACGCGAGAGTAGCGCGGGCGAGAATGGCGCGTGCTCCCGAGAGGCATTCGAGACGCGAAAAAGCGCGCACAGCGGCCTCTCGAGGATTTGCGAAAATAAAAAATGCTCGAATACGTACACTGAAAAAAGTGTTGCATGCAAAACTGTTGCAAACAATTTATTTATGTTGAATTTAAGCAAACAAATTAAGTTTAATAATGTTCAACTTAATTTGTCTGTTTAAATTCAGCCCAAATAAATTGTTTACAACCACTTAACGTAAAAAAATTTAGTTAATCCAAGGAAATATCTTTGAATAATTTTTTTCAGTGTACCTCCCGGGATGTATTTCGCGGCCTCCAGAAACGTCAGCGGGGCTACGTTTCCACAATGAGCCTGGGTTGCTAATATTGCTTAAGGGGGCTAATAATATTGACCTTAAAATGGGTTTAAAACAATTAAAACTGCTTTTATTCTAGCCGAAATAAAACAAACAAGACTTTCAAACACTTACACTATTATAGGGATGACAGTGAAAAATGTCCTTGCTCTGTAAATATAGTTTGGGAAATATTTGAAAGAGAATAAAAAAAATTGAAAGAGAAAAAAAAAAATCTTACATTCCTAAAGCTTTCCTTCTTACACTTTACACACCTGAAACTCGCCTACAGCACTTCTTCATTGTTGCTCTTATAGTTGTGTAAATTGCTTCCTTGTCCTCATTTGTAAGTCGCTTTGGATGAAAGCGTCTGCTAAATGACTAAATGTAAATGTAGAATATGTACCTCACAGGAGGGCAAATAACTAAATTCAACTGAAGGTCTGGAAATTTAACCAGCAAATACAATCAAGCAGAAATAATTCATCTGTCACTTGAATGAAGCTGGATGTCAACATGAACCGGCTGATCATGAGTGAGCTAGACTCTCAGGAAATCTGACCCAGTGAGAGTTGAAACAAGGATAAACATGTGCCAGTCAGCGTGTGTTTTTATACGCTCAAGCATTGGCAGTCTGAAGTTTGTAAAACCAGGCATAAACATATCAGGCTCTCGAACTGCTAATGTTTGCTCTGAGTGTTTCAGTGTTTGGGTTCAAAGTCTTTTCTTGGACTTTTGTTTGACACACATTTTTGGTCTCTGTGTTGAATCGCCATCTAATGTAAAATCTGGAAGTGTGTTAAGAAGCTCAAGCGTTCCTCAAAAGTTAATGCTGATAAAAAAAAATGCATATATAAATGCTGATCGATTTAAATTTTGAAAACAACATCAAATAGACGTCTAACATTAAAAAAAAAGCACAACAAAAATCTATTACAGGAAAGTCCTTTAAATAATTTTTGATGATGTTTTCATCCAAAGGTGTTAATTAAATAAACGTAGGCTCATTCTAAAAACGTAGCCCTATAGACATTTCTGAAGAGCACAAATTATGTAGCCAGAGGAGCATATGGCTGCGTTTCGTCTTTAAAACGAATGCTACACGTGGTATGACGCCGTTCCTTTACGTGGTAGCAGCTGACCACCATATGAACGACTTTTCCGCTGCTTCCAGATTGTCCAGTTACTCATGGTGTATGTTGGAGGATTTGAGATGTAGAGCAGAGTTAACCGTGACGACAGGGTTGGAGTTCGGTGAAGAATGGTTCCAGAAAGCAGGTAACAGAAAAACAAAAGCCAAAAAATAAAACAAACAAGCAAACAAAAGGTTAAGACTGTGATCAAATCTGAAAACGTGGTAAAAATCAGGCTTTTCTGGATTGCTTTTGAAAACACTATCGGTTGGGTTTAGGGAAGGGGGTGGACGCTGGTCAATCTGTGTGTTTGAAAACACTGTCGTAGTAGTTTTAGTAGTAGTAAACTTTATTATCCTTGACAGGAAATTTGTTATGGGCATCGCCATATTGCTGCAGACATTCACTAAAAACAAGCAATAAAAACACTACAAAATACAGCAGTTACAAAAATTAAGTTGATTGGATAAGTCGGTTGAGTTTAGGAAAGGAGGTGGGAGTATTGATCAGTCGGTCAGTAAGTTGACAGCGCCCTCCTGTGGATTTACCTGAGAACAGCAGGCTTGAATGGCACTTGCAAGAGAAAATTTAAAACTGAAAAGGTGTACACAGTGCCCTCTGGTGGATAAGCGAAAACAAAAACTGCAAAAAAAAATGTGCCCCCTGGGACATATTTGGCGCTCTTCAAAAATGTATACAGAGTTATAATATCAGAATAAGCCTGGGTTGAATTAAATTTATGTGCAAAGCTGGAATATCACAAGATTTGCGATTAATGCTGCGTTTCCATCCAACGAGTCCAAGACGAACAAAACCGTCACTTGCTGATAAACTGGCACCAAATATTCATTTATTCATTCGTTCATTTTCTTTTCGGCTTAGTCCCTTATTAATATGGGGTTGCCACGGTGGAATGAACCACCAACATACAGCATATGTTTTACGCAGTGGATGCCCTTCCACATGTCTTTGGACTGTGGGGGAAACCGGAGCACCCAGAGGAAATCCACGTGAATGCAGGGAGAACATGCAAACTCCACACAGAAACACCAACTGACTCAGCCGGGACTTCTTGCAGTGTGGCGACAGCGCTAACTACTGCGCCACTGCGTCACCAGCACCAAATATCAAATAGAGCAATGTCATTTGCTGAGATTGGAGCCGCTGGAGAAGCCTTTTTATTATATAATAAATTACTTGCATCTTAGAAGACCAAATGCAATGAAGACGTGGTGAATTTTAGAGGCATGCGATAAGCTTTAAGAGCAGAGATGCTCAGGATAGTTCTGGAGGTAATAATAAGAGGATCAGAATAATACTGAACCACTGGGGTGACAATCAACCTGCTGGTTTGCCCATTAATGCTGTTATTATCATCACATGATCTCTTATAACAAAATCACATGACTTGCGCATACTGGAAATTATTCAGTAAAAGAGTTTCCATTGCATTTTATGCGCATATTGGCGATTCTATCCAGGGTTTTGTTAATGCGATATTCCAAAATGTCCATAAAAATAGATGTATGGAAGCATAGCTACACTGTAAAGAAATGTCCAGATTTCTATGAATGTTACTGTAATATTTCACAGTAAATTACATTATTATCACTGGTAACACTTTACAATAAGGTTCATTAGTTAATGCATTTACTAAAATGAATCATGAACAACACATGTACAGCATTTATTAATCATAATTAAACATTTACTAATGCATTATGAACATCCAAGTCCATGCTTGTTAACATTAGTTAATGCACCATGAGTTAACATGAACTAACAATGAATAACTGAATAACTAACATTAACTAACATGAACAAATACAGTAGTAGATGTATTGTTCATTGTTTGTTCATGTTAGCAAATGCATTAATTAACATTAACTAATGAACCTTATTGTAAAGTGTGACCGTATCACTTTACAGGATTTAACTGTAAAAATTCACAGTTAATATATTGTATTCAGACTTTTATAGTGAAATTGCATGATTGAAGCTAATTACTGTACAAAGGGCTATATCTTTTTCATATATATATATATTTCATTCAGCATAGACATTACTACAAATGAGCCTTTATGCTAGTATTGGCACTTTTTTTTTAGCTATTTAGAAATAACAGAATGTTATTGCAGCCCCAAAAACAATTAGGTTATCTACAAAAATAGCTTGAAAGAAAATCATCCTGTTTTGAAACAACATGAATTTCATGACAAATTTTCATTTTTGGATGCACTTCACCTGTATTTAAACGGTTAACATGGAAATATTAAATATTTTTATATGAACATAACTTTGCTTAGCCAAAAACGTAATAAACTGGGACAAAAGTAATTGATGGAGTGAGGCAGTGGCGCAGTAGGTAGTGCTGTCACCTCACAGCAAGAAGGTCGCTGGTTCGAACCTCGGCTCAGTTGGCGTTTCTGAGTGGAGTTTGCATGTTCTAAATTTGCATGTGACTAAATTGTTCGTAGTGTATGAGTGTGTGTGTGGATGTTTCCCAGAGATGGGTTGTGGCTGGAAGGCCATCCAGCAGGTAAAAACCTCTGGATTAATAAAGGGACTAAGCCAACAAGAAAATGAATGAATGAATGAAAAGTAATTGATTTATAAAACCAAACACTGTTAAACACCCAAAAAGTCTTCAAAGTCAGGGTAAATGTCAGAATGAATAGCTGAGCGCAGCCTGCTTTACAGTAAATTATAATTAATTCTACAAGATAATGCTGTGAAATCACAGTAATGGACTTTACTGTCTTCTGTGAAGTTACACTATATGGCTGAAATTTCACAGTAATTTAATGCAACAAAATCACAGAAACTATGAAATACGTCATGATAATTTACTGTGAGTTTACATACAGTATTTACTGTGAAAGTAATGCAATTATTAGCTAGTAATGTACTGTGAATTTAAGGTCAAATAGTTTAGTGTGATGTTAGATGCTGATTTTGACATCAGGGCAGTTTAAATGCATTGTAGGGATACAAAATGTGTACATTTGGAATTGAAACCTTCAGACGAATACAACTTTTCTTAAGCTCTAAAACCTTTTGTGTCGTTATTTTGTTATATGTCTTTATATTTGACATGTTCTCGACTTTATTCCGCATGTCAATTTGACGTCGTTTTGACATCCAGGTGCCCGCTGGGATGTTTGTTTGAGCAAACCCTCCATTACAGTCTCCAGAATGTTGGTGCGTTAATAAACATACCCAAGGCGCGAGACAAAATGGGAGGTCTGTTTCGCTAATGAGTAATGATTATAAGTTTAACACTGACTTGAACTCTTTCATGCTCTTGTGGCTTTAATCAGACGCCGGTGAGAAAAACCAACAAGCGCCCCTCACGTACTGTCCCATGGTTAATGAGAACGAGAAAGGTTTCTGCTTTCCCAGCCACCAGCCTGACTGTAGCTCTTTTGGTTGAATTCAGATACTGCCGAACATTAAATTAGCTCGGAATCGATTTTAAAGTTATTAGTTTTTGTGTAAATCCTTAAATGGTCTTGCACACCTGCTGAAAAATCCAGCTTAAACCAGCCTAGGATGGTTGGCTGGTTTTAGCTAGTGGACAAGCCTGATTTTAGAGGGGTTTTGGCTATTTCCAGGCTGGTTTCATTACCGCCTGGTCTTAGATGGTCAGGCTGGGAGATAACCAGCTAAAACCAGCTTGACCAGCCTAGCCAGGCTGGGAGCCCAGCTAAAACCAGCTATGTCCAGCTAAAACCAGGCTAGTCAAGTTGGTTTTAACTGGTTTTAGATGGTCATTTTCCAGCCTAACCAGCTAAGATCAGGCTGGAAATGACTGGAAACCAGCCTGGAAGTGGCCAAAACCCCTCTAAACCGACCAGCTAAAACCAGCCAACCAGCTTAGGATGGTTTAAGCTGGATTTTTCAGCAGGGACCTCCTTATTTATCAGATCTCCTACATGTATATAGTCCTGGTAGGTCATTAGGGTCATCAGAGCAGTCTGTACCTGGTGTAAGGGGATTGGGCTTTTGCTTCAAAATGCTTCCACCTCCCATTAGACCAGGAATGGGCAAACTCTGTCCTGGAGGGCCGGTGTCCTGCACAGTTTAGTTCCGACACTAATCAAACACACCTGAACAAGCTGATCAGTGTCTTCAAGATCACTAGAAATCTACAAGCAGGTGTGTTTGATTAGAGTTAAAGCTAAACTGTGCAGGACACTGGCCCTCCAGGACCGAGTTTGCCCACCCCTACATTAGACACACTCCAGCTTTACTTGTTTTTAGAAACCTTCTGAAATTGCGTCTTCATTCTTTGGCATTTGAGCATTCAGAGCGAGGAGAGGTTTGTGTTATGCTTTAGTTGTTATTTATGGGCTGTGTGTTTGTTATTTTAGGTAGTATTGATTGTGTTCAGCACTTTTGAGCAACGCTGTACTGTAAAACATGCTATATAAATCAACTACTACAACTAGGAAGGCTAGTTTCTCCAGCGGTTAAAGAGTTAAAGCAGAAGTAAAGAGTGACCCCCTCCCCTCCTTCTGCAGCTCTTCTCTCTGAAAGTGGCGTCTTTTGTGTTGGTCTAAACCCAAGACTCTCTAAAACTGTCAGACCGGTGACCCACTCACCCACGCTGTTAAAGAGGTTTTGGGGTCATGGGTTCACAACAAGGTGATCCGCGGCCGGTGTTTGATTTCAAAGGCTTCAGCTCTCAAAGATCCAGCAGCAATGAACTTAATGCGGCTAATTAGCATAGCATTGTAGAGGTGAGACAAAACACGACATCCGAACACTTACAAGCCAGACTTCCCATGCATTTCTCTTTACGGCCAACTGAAGAGTTCCTTTACAGGTTGTCTCATATCTCTCTTTGTTATAGCTTGTTAGATCTTCCCTACCATGTGGGATTAAGTAGACACTACTAAGAAGACAAGACATGAAAACACTTACAAACCAGACTCCCAAGTCTATGCATTTCCCTTCATTGCCAATTGAAGAGTTTCCTTCACAGATTTTCTCCTAACACTCTTTGTTTCTAGCTTGTTAGATCTTCCCAATCATGCTGGATTAAGTAGACAACACTAAATTATTCAGACTTAGTGTTTGGGCAGCTAATGGCACGGACAAGCATGAGTTCCCCAAGTAAACCAGCAATGCTAGCTCACAATTCAACAGCAAAGAACTTCATGTGGCTAATTAGCGTAGCATTGTAGAGGTGAGACAAAACACGACATCCAAACACTTACAATCCAATCTCCACTGTTTATGCATTTCCCTTTCTTGCCAACTGAAGAGTTCCTTTACAGGCTGTCTCATATCTCTATTTGTTCTAGCTTGTTAGATCTTTCCTATCATGTTGGATTAAGTAGACACTACTAAGAAAACAAGACATCTGAACACTTACAAACTAGTTTAACTGTTTATGCATTTCCTTTCTTTGCCAATTTAGGAGTTTCCTTTACAGATCATCTCCTAACACTCTTTGTTTCTAGCTTGTTAGATCTTCCCAATCATGTGGGACACCACTATGTTTATCGGACTCAGCGTTTGAGCAGCTAATGTCACGAGCAAGAATGAGTTCCCCGAGTAAACCAGCTACGCTAGCTCACATTACCATTCTCATCAGCTTTGACATTTCAGTTTAACGCACGACTGGGCGCCAGACAAAAACACAAGGATGAAAGCATTGGGGAAGTGTCTTACCATGCCATATCCACAATCCGTCCCATCAGCGAGCGGCATGTGCTGTGTTCGGCATCCTTTATGGTCACCTTCAGCACTGGTGCACCACAGACGCTTGCACTGTTTCTGCAGACGACAAGAGACATTTCAGGACAAAATGGAGAGATGATCCCTGCTGAAAAATCCAGCTTAAACCAGCCTAAGCTGGTTGGCTGGTTTTAGCTGGTTGAACAGCCTGGTTTTAGAGGGGCTTTGGCCATTTCCAGGCTGGTTTCCAGCCATTTCCAGCCTGGTCTTAGCTGGTCAGGCTGGAAAATGACCAGCCAAATCCAGCTAAAACCAGCTTAACCTGCCTGGTTTAAGCTAGATATAGCTGGTTTTGGCTGGACTCCCAGCTTGGCTAGGCTGGTCAAGCTGGTTTTAGCTGGTCATCTCCCAGCCTGACCAGCTATGACCAGGCTGGAAATGGCTGGAAACCAGCCTGGAAGTGGCCAAAACCCCTCTAAAACCAGCCTGGCTTACCACCTAAAACCAGCCAACCAGCCTAGGCCGGTTTAAGCTAGATTTTTCAGCAGGGATGACTTCAATATTGGTTAATCTGTCCCATAACAAGTACTTGAGAGTTGTGGCCATTGTTTGAGAATGGGTTTTGGTGGTTAGTAAAGTAAACTTTGGCACTACAAGAACCCAATGACTAGAATCCCTAATAAACAACACAGAGGTCAATCACAAATTAGCCATACCCAAGCGGAGTCTGCTATTCCCAGGCTGTTAAATGACTAATCGGTCTCCCAAAGGGATAATAGACCAATGCACAAGGGAACTCATCTTTAAAAGGTATGATTCATTAAAACGAGGGACCATTTGTGGAATGTGTGACGTTGTACCATAAATGGACAGACATTTCTGGCCAAAATGGAGAAATAATGACTTCAATATTGATGAATATGTCCTGTCTCAAGTGCTCGAGAGTTGAGGTCATTTATATGAGACCGGATTTTGGTGGTTAGTAAAGTAAAATTTGGCACTACAAGAACCCCACGACCAGAACCACCAATACTGTAGGTCTGAAAATTTAACCAACAAATACAATCGAACAGAACTTAATCTGATATTTGATTGAAGCTGGATGTCAAAATGGATGTCAACACGGACTTGCTGATCATGAATGAAACTAAATTGTTGAAACAAGGAAAAATGTGTCCATCAGTGTTTTCATACATTTAAAGGTAATTTCAGGACAAATTTGGGAGATAATAACTTCAATATTGTTGAATCTACCCCGTCCCAAGGGCTCGAGAGTCGAGAATTTTGTATAAAATTGGATTTTGGTGGTTAGTAAAGTAAACTTTGACACGACAAGAACCCCATGAGCAGAACCACCAATAAACAACAGAAAGGTCAAACACACAGTTGGGATCCCCAAGGAGAGTCTGCTATTCCCAGGTCATTAAATGACTAATCTGCCTTCTAAAAGGATGATAGACCAATGCACAAAGAAACTCATCGCTAAAAAGGACAATTTAATAAAACAAGGGATCATTTGTGGATTGTGTGGTGTCGTACCATAAATGAACAGACATTTCAGACCAAAACCGAGAGATAATCACTTCAATATTGGTGAATCTATCTTATCCCAAGTGCTCGAGAGTTGAGGTCATTTGTATGAGAATGGGTTTTGGTGGTTAGTTAAGTAAAATTTGGCAATACAAGAACCCCACGACCAGAACCACCAATAAACAACAGAAAGGTCAAACACAGTTGGGATCTCCAAGGAGAGTTTGGTATTCCCAGGTCATTAAATGACTAATCGGTCCCCCAAAGGGATGATAGACCAATGCACAAGGGAACTCAGCATTAAAAGGGATGAGTAATTATTACAAGGGGTCATCTGGTGAATGTGGCGTCGTACCATAAACGGACAGACTTGTGATCCAGGGCCGAACATGAGTTCACACTGCCGGTTGGCATTGTAGAGTTGACCTGGGAGCTGGTTAGGAAGGTTATACGTCCTCCCCGAGGGCTCATCCAGAAGACATTCGCCATAACCAGTGCTGAAAACACACAAACAGACAGAAACCAACATATTTCAGACTGGTTTGGAGGTGTGGTGGGAAGGAGGGGTTAGTTCACCCAAGAGTTTTAATCCTGTTAATAAAAACACACCCCTGAAGACTGATTAATACTTCTGCGTCAAGCGCACACATATGCTACGGCGCAGCCTACACATGGATGCATAGTCCTCGCCGTGCACCTCTCAAAAGATATAACCACACTTCGCAATGACCCATAGCGCAAGCTCTGTGATTGGTCGGCTTGGTAGAGCTGATGAGTGTGGACGAGACTGAGAGCCGCGCGAGCCCGATGGAGCGAGTGTTTACAAGTGCAGAGTCCCGTGAAGGAGCTCCGGATGGAAAGTTTTGTTTTGTGTTTACCTCATGGTTAAAGTTGCTGCACATCCGCCGGTTCCTACCTCAAAACAAGCGAGTTTGAATCACCTGTACATTCAGGAAGCGTTCAGAAAAAGCATTCAGCGAAGAATCTCGACACAGAGGAACATGAACATCTACTGCGTTTCGGAAGTGTATTGCAGAGCGACAGAAGCAGAAGTATAAATGCACAGCTACCCGCTTTGCATGCGCCATGGGTCATGTCAGTATCTTGACGCAGAAGTATAAACCAGGCTTGAGACCTTCGTACACTTTCAGAACAACATATTAAGATATTTATCCTGACAGTCCTGCAAAGCAACCACAAACATTGTTAAATCATTCCATGGGACTTCAGTGGTTCAACTGTTACGAAGCTTTTTCAATACAACCTGCCAACGGAGTACACAAAACTTAATTTTGATTTATTAATTCTGAAAGCAACACAGTGGCTGCGTCCGAAACCGCATACTTCCATACTATATAGTACGCTAAAATCAGTATGCGAGCCGAGTAGTATGTCCGAATTCATGGAATTCGAAAATCAGTATGCTAGAAATACTCGGATGACTTACTACTTCCGGCGAGATTCTGGAGTGCGCATCCCATGCATGCTGCGCTATCCCATGATGCCCCGCGAGCGAATTCATGAATGGGAGTAAAGCGACGCAATTGACGCAGGTATGACCATGACAAAATGGCGGATGTAGCACGTCCAAATTCCATTCATACTTTTCACGTTCATACTGTATAGAACGCACTTTTCTAACGGCCGAGTAGTACGTTTAAATTAAAATGCAGCACCTACTGAGTAGTAGGCGGTTTCAGACGCAGCCAGTGTCTTTTTTGCTCGTCTGATGCATCATGATTAAGGAATATTTAGATAATTAGACTAAAAACAAGACAAAAACACTAAGTAAGAACAGAATTTTTGCAGTGTAATAAATAAATGATGACAGAATTTAAATATTTGGTTGAACAATCCCTTTAATTTGTCTTCCAAAAATCGAACAAAGATCTCAGGATCACTGGAACACCATAAAACAAATAATCAATGCCAGAAAAATCTAATTTTGCGTGAACTAACCCTCAAAGTCCTGACTTAAGGCTGATTTATACTTCTGCGTCAAACGCCGGCGTATGCTACGGCGCTGACGCATAGCCCTTCGTCGTCACTGACGTACACCTCTCAAAAAATGTAACTACACGTCGCAACAATGCATAGCGCAAGCTCTGTGATTGGTCGGCTTGGTAGCGCTGACGAGTCTGGGCGGGACCGAGAGCTGCGCAAATGACGCGAGCCTGATAGAGCGATTGTTTACAAGTGTGGAGTCCCGTGAAGGAGCTACGGATGGAAAGTTTTGTTTTGTGTTTACCTCATAGTTAAAGTTGTTGCACGTCCGCCGGATGAGCGAGTTTGAGCCACTTGTACATCCCGGAAGTGTTCAGGAAAAGCAAAACAGCAGAGAAGAAACTCGACACAGAGGAACATGAACATCTACTGCCAACTACCGTTTCGGAAGTGTGAATGCAGACCGACAGAGACAGCAGCAGAAGTATAAATGCACAGCTACACGCGTTGCATACACCGTGGGTTACGCCGGTCACTTGACGCAGAAGTATAAACCAGGCTTTAGAGACTTTTCCCAATCCAGCCTTTCCCTTTCTCCCTGCACTGCGCTTTTTCTATAGTATTTAATCACAATGAAGGTAAAAAGGTGTTTCAATTGAGTCTCTCCAACTCAAACGCCTCAGAGGAAATACTATTGTACAGCATTAATCAATTGTCAAAGCGGTCTTTCTGATTTCACCCAGCATTTGAAGGCCAAGTGTAAAACGCAGGCTTCAGTGGGTGGTCTGCTTTGTTACCTGTGATTGAATAGACTTAGTTAGACCTCGGCAAACACAAAGAGCTCATTTCAGAGTCTGAAAACACTGCCTTCTCTAACAATGGAGGGTCTTGAGGATCAACCCAGCGCTGCCAAAACCTACTTTTCATCACATCAGTCCAATATGTGTGTGTCCGGCGACGTCATCATGACATTAATGCCCACCACACCCTTCCTCTGAACACACATAGAGGAGTAATAAAGGAGCAGCTGTTTTTGAGGACATCGCATTGAGGATTGTTGAATTGCTGAGCTTAACTTCTGTGAATGGCTCTTTTAGAGAGAGAGCTACATAAAGCTCCAGCTCTTTTGCCTTTTTGCATGCGGAAATTAAAGCTCAGGACAGCTAATGATGCATTGCTACTTCAAATTGTCCATCTTTTAAACTAAACACCACTTAAATACTTTTATTTTATTCTCAGGATGGGAATTTTTAGATGCATCTTAAATAGCTGATGTCAAAAATGCTAATAGTTTATAGGTTAAAAGTTGATTGAGCTCCCAAAATGCAATTCAGAAGCAGAAATAGATAGTGAAAAATGAAAACTTAAATCACAAAATACAGAAAACTGAATAATAATAATGAATAAAGTCACACACACTATACTACAACACACACCTTTGTGTCTTGAGGAAGGTAAGACGCACACACTTCTCCACACACACGTGTGTTTCTGAAGGACTCATTTGGAAAAACGCTGACAGAAAAGCCACACGCTCCCGTCTTTCTGCACCTAATATGAGTTGAGTTATGAGTTTGTTCATTATATCAGCGCGTCTGAGCTGAGAGAAAGCCTTCACTGCGCTATATTACAGTGTACAGCTATTAAAGAGCATTAAACCTACAGTAAACCCAGATCTTAGAGTCTCACAGATATGATCATGTGTGAATTCAGACTCTTTGACATTACTAAAACCGTAGCTAATTTACACAGTGACTAGAGAAGCTCTTAACAGGTCAAAAAAATGTAAAATAAAATAAAATAAAATAAAATAAAATAAAATAAAATAAAATAAAATAAAATAAAATAAAATAAAATAAAATAAAATAAAAATATTTTGTTGTACCCCAAAGGTAAAAAGAAAGTTATAAAACAACTCAAATTTAGTTTATGCTGTTGTTTTTGCTGAATTACTATCATATACTTTTATATATTATTTAAATCTAATAAATGCAATATTATTTATGTAGTCTGCTGAATTATTGTTATTATTTTTATTATTATTATTTTATTTTATAAAATATTATTATATTTACATATATTTAATATATATTTATTATGATTTATTTTCGTAGTATGCTGAAAGATTATTATTATGTTATTATAATTATTATTACGGTTGTTGTTACAATTAATATAACTATAATTATATAATAATAATAATAATAATAATAATATTATTATTATTATTATTATTATTATTATTATTATTACTATTGTTATTAATAATATTACATTATTATTATTATTATTATTATTATTATTATTATTATTATTATTATTATTATATCTATTATGTATTCTTGTGGTTTGCTGACTTATTATTTCATATATTTATTATATCTAATAAATGTAATATTATTTATTCAAGCAGTCTGCTAAATTGTTGTTATTATTATTATTATTATTATTATTATTATTATTTTGTTTTATTTTATAAAATATTAATATATTTTCATATATTTAATATATATTTATTATGATTTATTCTTGTAGTATGCTAAAAGATTATTATTATTATTATTATTATTATTATTAATATTGTTGTTGTTGTTGATGTTATTATTATTATTATTATTATTATTATTATTATTATTAATATTGTTGTTGTTGTTGTTGATGTTATTATTATTATTATTATATTTATTATTATTATTATTACTTTTATTTTATTTTATCTATTATTATTTATTCCTGTATAATGCTGACAGATTATTATTATTATTATTATTATTACTACTACTATTGTTATGCTAAAATATTTGTATTATCATATTATGTTTTCATATATTTAATATTTATATTATGATTTATTCCTATAGTGTGCTGAAAGATTATTATTTTTTTATTATTATTTGTTTATTTATTTTTATTAATGTTATTATTATTATTATTATTGTTGTTGTTGATGTTGTTGTTGTTGTTATTATTATCATCATCATCATATGTTTTATATATTTATAATTATTTATTCCTGTAGTCTGCTGATATACTACTCTCTAAATATTTATTAAATCTAATATATTTATCATTATTTATTCCAGTAACCCTGTTCTGCCTCCTGGTTAGCGCAGTATATTGCAGTGAGGGGCAGTGCAGTGAGTTCAAGAGCTGATCTGCAGCTCCTGGCACAGACAGATCCACACCTGCAGATCATCTGGGCGGATGCTGGATCATTCAGATTATTAAATAAATGACTCACACTTATTATGGCTGAAGCTTTTTTTGGACTCGCACCATGGCATCTCGAAGAAACAAGTAAATATCATGGTATATAAAGACAGTAATCATTCAGTACCACGGTATTAAAGCCACACTTTTCTCTGATTAAAGGCTTTGCAGAAACCATTAAAGAGAGGAAGGCAAAATTATTCAGCCTGCGGTGAAACTTTCATTCTTTTTCCGATATCTCCTCAATGATGTTTAACAGAGCAAGGAAATCTTCACAGTAAGTCCTATAATGTTTTATCTTCTGGAGAAAGTCTCATTTGTTTTATTCTGTTGGCAATAAAGGCAGTTTTCAATATTTATACAACAATTTTAAGGTTTGACAGCACAGTGGCTCAGTGGTTAACACTGTCGCCTCACAGCAAAAAGCCACTGGTTCGAGTCCCGGCTGGGTCAGTTGGTGTTTCTGTGTGGAGTTTGCATGCTCTCCCTGTGTTGGTGTGGGTTTCCTCCGGGTGCTCCGGTTTCCCCCACAGTCCAAACACATGCGCTATAGGGGAACTGATCAACTACACTGGCCGTAGTGTATGAGTGCGTGAATGAGTGTGAATGGGTGTTTCCCAGTACTGGGTTGAGGCTGGAAGAGCATCCGCTGTGTAAAACACATGCTGGAACAGCGACCTCTGAAATAGAGACTAAGCCGAAGAGAAGTGAGTGAATGAATGAATGTGTTTTGTTGTGAGAATGACTCTTTTATTCAGTGATCAGCAGTTTGTTCATGCGGTGAAGCATCAGAAATCCTCTGTTTGTGCTGTTTAGTATTACAGGAACTGAACAGATAATGAGTTAATAATGAGTTAATAATCAATCTGCTTCATCTGAATGAGCTCAGGATTTAGACAATCATTTAAGCAGGACTTTAATAAACCTCTGATGCTAAACGCTGGAAAACAACACTTCTGGCTATGAACATGTGTGTAGATGTTACATTTAAACATATATATTATACAACAAAATGTTATACAGATTTTAAATACAGTGTAAGTTTTTTTTTTATTCTATATATTTTTAGCCCTTCTAAGGTTTGTTTAAAACTGTTTATATTTAAATGTTTTTCAATTAATAATGTATTGTGTCTGATCATGTCTGCAAATTTTCATTATTAAATGAATGTGGAACAAAGAACTGAAGCTAATTAATTTGCTAGTTTGTTTGTTTTTTTGTTTGTTTGTTTGTTTGTTTGTTTGTTTGTTTGTTTGTTTGTTTGTTTGTTTGTTTAAAATAATTATATCCTGACATCCAATGGCACATCATTTACACAATCATTTTATTAAATTGTTTAAATTGTTTAATTTTTTAAAACAAATTAAGAGAAATAAGTATTTTGTAGGTTTTTCATTTCCATACAAATAAATAATTAGGATGAATGAATGAATACAAAAAGGAAATAATTTGTAAATACAAAAATTAATTAACAAATTAATGAATGAATACAAAAACTAAATAAGTAAATGAACAAACAAACAAACAAACAAATTAGTAAATAAATGCAAAAATTATTTAATTGATACAAAATAAATAAGTAAACAAACAAAGAAACAAATAAATAAATAAATAAATAATTGCCAAAAATGTATTAATTAATAAATACAAAAATAAACAAGTAAACAAACAAAAAACTGAACAAACAAAACTAATAAACAAATAAATAAATGCAAAAATTAAAATAAATATATATTTAAAAAAATGTTTAAATAAATATTTATTTAAATAATACAAAAATAAACAAGTAAACAAATAAACAAACAAACACATGAATAAAGAAAGAAAGAAAGAAAGAAAGAAAGAAAGAAAGAAAGAAAGAAAGAAAAAAGAAAGAAAGAAAGAAAGAAGAAAAAAATGTAAAAATGTATTTATTAATACATACAAAAATAAATAAGTAAACAAACAAACAAGTAAATAAATAAATAAATAAATAAATAAGTAAATAAAGGCAAAACTTTGTTAATTAATTAATATAAAAAAAATAAAGAAGTAAACAAACAAATAACTGAACAAACAAATAAATAAATGCAAAAATAAATGAATTAATTAATAAATACAGAAATAAATAAGAAAACAAATAAAGAAATAAATAAATGCAAAAATCTATTATCAATAATACAAAAATAGATAAGCAATCAAACAAATAAATAAATAAGTGCAAAAATCTATTAAATAATACAAAATAAATAAGTAAACAAATGAATGAACAAACAAGCAATCAATAAATAAATGAGTAAATATTTTCCAAACATGTTCAAAAGATTTGCATCAAATGCGTCAAGAAGAATAAATCAAGGGACATTTACAGAGAGCCAGAATGAGTGTATTAATCACAGTGTTCATCTGTCCTGCTTTACTAATGTCCATCTCTCTCTCTCTCTCTCTCTCTGTGATCACATGAGCATCTCTTCATGATCTTCCTCTTTTCTGTGTGTGTTCACTGGAGCAGAAGAACATCAGAGGCTCACAAAATCCCATTATAACACACACACACACACACACTTCCTGTCTTAAAGGGAAGCGGCCGCTGCGTCTCTAAGAGTCAATGAGCCATTGCCATGGGGATGCCAGACTGACCCACTGACAGAAAACACACTATAACACTGATTGCATCTCTCTCTCACACACACACACACATACACGCACACACACACACACACACACACACACACACACACACACACACACACACACACACACACACACACACACACACACTGTTTGAACTGTGGTAGAAACCAGAGCACCCGGAGGAAACCCACACCAACACGGGGAGAACATGCAAACTCCACACAGAAACACCAACTGACCCAGCCAAGACTCGAACTAGCGACCTGAGTGCTGTGAGGTGACAGTGCTAACCACTGAGCCACCATGCCGCCCAATAATGGAGGCGAATGAGGCAAAAACAGCCACCAACATAAGCAAAGTCGATCTGAACACTACAGCCTGACTCTTCTGTGGCTCTTCATCATGTAATAAGACTGACATCTAATGAAGGGTTGCTATTGTCTAGATCAGCAGTGCCAAAACTCAGTCCTGGAGGGCCGGTGACCGGCAGATTTCAGCTTCAACCCCAATTAAACACACCTGAACCAGCTGATCAAGCTCTGTAGGCATCATCAGCCAGGTGTGTTGAGGCAAGGTGAAGCTAAACTCTGCAGGATTGAGTTTGGGCACCCCTGCTCTAGACTGATGTATCTAGAACTCTCCTCTCACTCAGACTGGATCACAGAGCTGTACTCACTCCAGGAACTCTGTGATGTATTTGCGGCTGCACTTGGACCAGGACCAGGGGCTGGTGTCGTAGTTGAGCGTCGGAGCCATGACGTGATACTGGTGTTTGATTCCAGCTTCTCGACACTTGGGGCTGTCATCATGAGGCATGTTGAACCTGCACAACACACACACACACACACAAACACACACATGCAATTATACACACATAAAGACACACACACACACACACGCATGTATGCACTTGTACAGCTTCATTTATGTGGATTATTATGTGGAATATTATTAATATTGTCTTTTTTTCAGAAATTATGAGTCAAAATGAAGAGAATTTTTCATTAAAACAAGCAAAATAATTTCTATTTTATAAAATAATCTTGTTTTTAGGAATTTATTTTTATTAATTTACTGATTTTGACTCATTAAAAGTGTAAACTCAGTGTGTTTAAGTGTGTTTATGAGTTCATTTTGAACTCATTGTTCTGATAAGAGGCGGATGAATATCTGCCATTCTTACACACACACACACACACATACACACACACACACACACACACACACTGGTCTCTTTGATACACACACAGCACAGTCCCACAGCACAGATATCTGATGTTCAGATTCATCACTGATGCAGAAATCTGGATCTTCCTCACGGCTTCTGTCGTGCTTTTAACATGCATACAACACACACACACACACACACACTGAAAGCTGAATAAATACGGTTTCATTCATCAGTGTGTGGTTTGATAGATTAAACAGTATTTGGCAGAGATATGGCCAAATATAAAGCTGCTGTATTTGAGTGTTTGACTCTTCTGCATCATTAAAACAGCATCACATGTGTGCAGATATTCAGAAACATGCTCAGTGAATATTCTTGTTTATCTGAAACACAACGCTGAAGTCAGAGATTCTGCTGTGAACATGTGCGCTACGTGTCGCATCTGTCTTTGTTTTGCTCTTTTAACCCGCCCAATGTCAGTCTAGCCAATTATATTTCAGCTCTCCAGGTTGCCAGATGGTGGAAAACAGCGTATGTCATTCATTCATTCAGTCAGGAAGACTCTCAACCGAAACATGACCTCTGGTGGACAGTAGCAGACTCTGAAATGAGATGCAGATTCAGAGTTCCACATGAGGTGGATATTAATTAGCAAATCATATTAATTGGGCTGTTTGCACCAGATGAAACTTGACTAAACAGCCATTCAGAAGCACAGAATAGTGCACTCACTGCACTCCAGCACAATGCTGAGCTTTATAATGTAATGAACACATATCAAAGCTCTTTAACATGATTAAATGTAGATGCTGAATCACTGATATGTGTTGTTTTGCACTGAGTCTCAGTTCTGAAGTTCAGTTTCAGACGCTTTGTTTTAATCTCCAGATCTGAGCTGAACTATCTGCTGCTGCTTTTAGTAGTACGGCAATAAATGTCCTGTCAGATTCACATTATCAGCATTTAACACTGAATAAAGCACATGAGCTGTAGCTGAGCTGAGCATTGCCAGTTTTCTGTTGTTCAGCTGTGAGATATAGAAGCTGTTTCTGATGTATATATACATGTTTCAGGAGTTGGTTAGGACAAAAAACTCCTTTTAATATTGTAAATATTACTTCTGTCGAGGAGAGGCAGTGGCGGAGTAGGTAGTGCTGTCACCTCACAGCAAGAAGGTCGCTGGTTCGAGCCTCAGCTGGGTCAGTTGGCAATTCTGTGTGGAGTTTGCATGTTCTCCCTGCGTTCGCATGGGTTTCAACCACCGTCCAAAGACATGTGGTACAGGTGAATTGGGTAGGCTAAATTGTCCATAGTGTATGAGTGTGTGTGTGAATGTGAGTGTGGATGTTTCCCAGAGATGGGTTGCGGCTGGAAGGGCATTCGCTGCATAAAAACTTGCTGGATAAGTTGGCGGTTCATTCCGCTGTGGTGACCCCAGATTATTAAAGGGACTAAGCCGACAATAAAATGAATGAATGAATACTTCTGTCGCGTGCCGTTGATTTTATTTAGAACTGTTGATCTCGTCAATCTGGCAACCTGCGCTTGCGTGTGTTTTGAATCAAGCGTGCAATACCTAGTTCAACCACTAGGTGTCAAACTTACACACTGCACCTTTAAATATTGAGAAAATCTCCTTTACAGTTGTGTGAATGAAGCACTTAGCAATGAATATTATTGATCACAAACTAGGTTTATAAACTAGGATGATCATCTTTACTTAATCTAGTGATTTCTGGCTTAAAAGAAAAATTTATTATTTTGACAGATCTGTTTTCTTCCACAATTCCAACAAATATACCCGAGCAACATCAGGCTGGGTCACATTAAAAACATTAGATATGATCTTTGACTTTTACATATGATGAATAAGCGAATGAATGAATGAATGAATAACTCACACGTGTCCAAGCTCATGAGCGATGGTGAAGGAGGCGCTCAGACCGTTCTCCTCACTGATGGAGCAACTCCTGTACGGGTCACACATGGTGCCCAGCTCCGCCAGACCTACACACACACACACACACACACAGAGAGAGAGAGAGAGAGAGAGATCTGTTAAACATCACTTTGGGAAATATTTGAAAAATAATAAAAATTTTCTGATATTAATGAAGGGCGGCGCGGTGGCACAGTGGGTAGCGCTGTCGCCTCACAGCAAGAAGGTCACTGGTTCGAGTCCCTACTGGGTCAGTTGGTGTTTCTGTGTGGAGTTTGCATGTTCTCCCCGTGTTGGTGTGGGTTTCCTCCGGGTGCTCCGGTTTCCCCCACAGTCCAAACACATGCGCTATAGGGGAACTGATCAACTACACTGGCACTAGTGTATGAGTGTGTGTGTGAATGAGTTTCTCAGTGATGGGTTGCACTGGAAGGGCATTCGTTGTGGAAAACATATGCTGGAATAGTTGACGGTTCATTCTGCTGTGGCAACCTCTGATAATTAAAGGTACTAAGCCGAAAAGAAAATGAATGGATAATGATAGTGAGTATGCATGTGTGCGTGTGTGTGTGTGTGTGCATGCGTGTGTGTGTGTGCTGTTTACCGAGTGTGTCGCACTTGTCTTTGGCTCTGCAAATGTCCTCCCTGTAGATCAGAACAGAATAGATCAAGGTCATTAATATAATATTAATGAGCAGCAGGGTCAGGGTCAGGGGTCAGAGGTCACCTGGTGATGAGCAGCGCCGTGTCGTGGTGTGTTGGGTCGCTGTCGTCTGCTGAGTTCTGGCTCTGCTGCCACACACAGAAGTTATGAAGAGTCGATGTGGCCAACAGACTTACATTCGGCCCTTCCTGACAAAACACACACACACACACACATATGTACATACACATGCATGTACACACACGCACAAAAAATTATATATAAATATGAGCAATATCACATGAGTAGCAGTGCAATGTGGCTGTATATCAACACGTGCGTTGCCTTAGTGGTCCCACCAGTGACGATATAAAGCCACATCGCACTGCTACTCATGTGATATTGCATTTATACAACAGTTTGACGGTACAATCGTATGTATAAAAAAGAAAATCAAACATGGACTCTCAAAACTCTTTTGTAAGAGGAACTACTTTCTTCCACCATTCATTCACATCTGCAGCTGACGTCAGAACAGCAGAAACCACTGCTACTTCACCAACATCACTGTAGAGCTAGTGTTTGAGTGATTCTCTAGCGGAATGTCTAAAGTGAAGACAAAACAGCTGATTTTGTTCACGTTCTAAGGTTATAAGGCTGAACAGCATGAAATGCCATCAGTCTACAGAGATCTCCCAGTGTTGCTCTGCTGCAATCAGGAGATCACAATAATGAACCCTTAAAAGCCAAAGCAAAGCGAACGCAAGCAGATCACTGTTGTGTTTGAGATAAGGAAAAACACTAAACACATGCGGGCATTTCTTCAGTCATTCTGTTTACTGAACTAGTCTGCAGTATTACATTCCTAATATGCGAGTCCCATCTCACACTCAACACACTACAATTACTGTGGTATAAATACAGCACTATAACATACAAAACACAGAGATTGACTTAGAAAGTCAGTGACATGTTTAATAATGATTTGATCAATTTAAATGCTGGGTTTTTCCTCCTCTAAATGGCTTATTATGCTGTCTCTGTCGGCATCTTGTGGATGAACATTGTCAACCGTCTTTGCTCAAAAACAGGCCAATGGCCGCCAACATGTCTCTCAGGAATGATAAATATTTAAAATAGGCACTACACATATAAATAAACTGCATTGCTGCAATCTAAACGACTACATTCTCCACTAAAATAGCCTCAAAAGTACATGATGTTGTCCAACAGCTGCAATATTTGTCAAAGTGTAGAGTGTCCTCTGCTTGTTGCTGTATGTGGGCGGAGTAATACACAAGGCTGAAGGGTGAAGAGGCTGGACGAGTGCTGTTACTGGCAGAATATCGCACGACTATCAGCCAGATTCAAGAACCAGACAGAACTGTTGTATAAATATATTAATTGTTGATTATAAATAACTGGCAGCATTTTTATTGTATTCTTCAACAATTAGATGAGTTACAAATCAATTTAAAAACAATTGTAAACTAATGTTTTATGATGAAACGCCCTCATATCATCTTAGTCAACAGTATTTGACATGTGTATTTGTCTATATACTGTATTGTGTTTACCTGTTCATTATGGATGACGATGAGTTTGACGATCATGATGTTGATCAGGTTTCCCACACTCGGGTCTCTGTAGATCGAGGCCACCTTTAGAAAAACAGAACAACACTGATTACCCATCAGCCCCAGCTCTCTCTGATTACCCATCAGCCCCAGCTCTCTCTGATTACCCATCCCACCTTGCTCTCTCAGATTACCCATCAGCCCCTGCTCTCTCTGAACACTACTATATAATCTTGCAGTCCAAAAAATCACTGACCCTCATCCAACACGCACGCACGCGCTCACACACACACACACAGTTTAAAAGTTCAAAATGGACTGACGGAGGCTTCTCATTGGCTGAGGAAACATGACAACATTAGCAGCACACTTACACCCAATCAGATCACATTCCTAAATTAGCCTAAAGTTCCAAATATTAAACAGATCAATTAGATTAAACACAACATTTAAGGGGAAAATGTATAAAATGATATTTAATAAATAATCAATTAAAATTATTTATGCAATAATAATAATAATAATAATAATAATAATAATAATAATAATAATAATAATAATAAATAATAATAATAATATAACAACAATAATAATAACAACAATAATAAATAAATAAATAAATAAATAAATAAATAATAATAATATTAATAATAATAATAACAACAACATTATAATAATAATATAATAAGAAGAATATTAATAATAATAAACCAATAATTATAAAAATAATATAATAATATGAATAATAAAATAATAATAATAATAATAATAATAATACAATAATATAATAATAGTAATAATAATAATAAGATAAAAAAATTTATAAATTTATATTTAATACCCTCAATACAAATTGTGATTACTAAATTATTGATGACTATTGCTAGATTTTTGACAAATATTGCAAAATTATTGATAATTATTGATGATTGATTCTGATTATTGATGATTGTTGATTATTGATGGATTATTAATGGATTAACAATGTTTATTAATGGATTTTTGATGACTATTGCTGAATTATCAATAACAAATTTCTGGATTATTGATTATTAGTGATAATTATTGCTAGATTGCTGATGATTAGTGATGAATATCAATAATTATTTATGGATTTTTGATGATTATTGATGGATTATTGATTTATCATTGCTAGATTAATGATGGTCAGTGATGAATACTGATAATTATTAACGGATTATTGCTGGATCACTGATGGTTAGTGATGATTATTGCTGTGTTATTGCTGGATGTTTTATGATTATTGATGGATTATTAATGGATTAACAATGATTATTGATGGATTTTCGATGACTAGGGATGATTATTGCTAGAGTGTTGATGATTAGTGATACATTTTGATAATTGTTGCTGGATTGTTGCTGAATATTGGTTGATTATTGATGTACAGGGAGGAGAATAAGGCTGATCTACTTACTACTGACATGATAGTGAGGATGTAGTGCTCCAGGTTTGCTCCATGGTGTTTCAGCATTTTCACATCCGCCGTCACCATCAGCTCTACGAATCGCGGGTACGACAGAAATCGCTTGCGTCTGGAGGAGTGTGTGTGTGTGGAGCCAGGGGAGTGTGTGTGCAGCGCTGACACATGCTCGTGCAGACTGCTGTTAGCGGACAGATGGACGTCACCACTGAACACTGCATCTGAGGATCAATACAACACACAAACAAGCACCAGGACAATTAGAAACACAGCCGTTTCTTCAATATAATACATAAACAGGTTTAGTGAATACATTAAATCATTATTCCCTTTGTTAAAGTAATGGTGTTGTGACACTGATAAAGACTAAACAGGAGCAAGAACAATAGTGCAGCTGAATTAGCAGAGGAAAACACACACATTTCCTCAGAGCAGAGACTGTAGATGAATGAACTGTAATCTGAATGGACCCTCATGGCTCTCCGTCGGCCACCAGCGCAACAAAGAGACACATGATGAGCTGACGACAAGATAACGCTTAGATAATGCTCAGATAACATTCAGGTAATGCCAGCATGTCCACCAGCCGCTCTGCTCTGACAGTAACAAACACACTGCACAAGCTGCAGCATCACTGTCTATATGGCATATTCAGTCACTGATGACATTACAATAATAAAAATAATACAATTTAGTAATGCAAGACTAATACGAGACTAATGTTAGACTAATATAAGGTTAATGTGAGAATGAGACCTATATGAGACTAATATGAGACTACTACTATGAGACTAAGACGTGATTAATGAGAAATGTGAGCCTTATACAAAACTAATGAGACTAATACAAGAATAATAAATCTAATATGCGATTAATGGGACCAAAATGAGACTAATACGAGACTAATGTTACACTAATATAAGGTTAATGTGAGAATGAGACTTATATGAGACTAATATGAGACTACTACAATGAGACTAATACAAGATTAATGAGAAATATGAGATTAATACCAAAATAGTGAGACTAATACAAGAATAATAAGTCTAATAAGCGACTAATGAGAGCAAAATGAGACTAATACGAGACTAATATTAGACTAATACAAGGTTAATGTGAAAATGAGACTTATATGAGACTAAAATTAGTCATAAAAGACTAATGAGATTAATAAGAGATTTATGAGACTAATATGGAAATAATATGACTAATACTAGATTTATGAGACAAATATGAGAGTAATTCGAGCCTTATACGAAAGTAATGAGACCAATACAAGACTGAAAAGTCTAATGTGATACTAATGAGTCTAATAAGATACTAATGAGATTAATATGAAACTAATGAGAGTAATATAAGAGAAATAAAAGAGGATAATGAAACTAATGAGACTAATACAAGCCTAATGAGACTAATGAGATTAAAATGAGACTAATAAAAGTCAAATGAGGCTAAAATGAGAGCAATACGAGCCTAATACCAAACTAATGAGACTAATACAAGAATAATAAGTCTAATATGTGACTAATGATACCAAAACGAGACTAATACAAGACTAATATTAGACCAATATAAGGCTAATGTGAAAATGAGACTTATATGAGATTAATGTGAGACTAATGAGATTAATACGAGATTTATGAGACTAACATAAGGATAATATGAGAATAATATGACTAATACTAGATGTATGAGACAAATATGAGAGTAATACGAGCCTAATACCAAACTAATAAGACTAATAAGTTTAATATGATACCAATTAGACCAAAATGAGACTAATATGAGAGTATTAAGACTAACATAAGACTAATATGAGACTAATGAGTCTAATACGATACTAATTAGATTAATTTAATACTAATGAGACAAAAAATTAGATTAATATGAGACTAATGAGAGTAACGAGAGAAATACAAGCGGAAAATGAAACGAATGAGACTAATACAAGACTAATGAGACTAATATGAGACTAATGATATTAACATGAGACTAATACAAGTCAAATTAAGTTAATATGAAAGTAACACAAGCCTAATACCAACCTAATGAGAGTAATACAAGAATAATAAGTCTAATATGCAACTAATGAGATCAGAATAAGACTTATATGAGACTAATAATAAACCAATACAAGGCTAATGTGAAAATGATATGAGAATAATGAGACTAATACTAGATTTATGAGACAAATATGAGAGTAATACGAGCCTAACACCAAAGTAATGAGATTAATACCAGACTAATAAGTTTAATATGATACTAATGAGACTAAAATGAGACTAATAGGAGAATAATGAGAGTAATATGAGAGAAATACAAGAGGAAAATTAAACTAATGAGACTAATGAGTCTAATACCACAGTATTAAGACTAAAGTAAAATTAATGAGACTAATGAGTCGAATATGATACTAATGAGTCTAATACGATACTAATGAGACCAACATAAGACTAATGAGACTAATATGAGAGTAATATGAGACTAATGAGAGTACTATGAGAGAAATACAAGAGGAAAATTAAACTAATGAGACTAATATGAGACTAATGAGATTAAAATGAGACTAATTCAAGTCAAATGAGGCTACTATGAGAGTAATACGAGTCTAGTACAAAACTAATCAGACTTATACAAGACAAATCAGTCTAATACGAGACTGAGACTGAGACTAAAATTAGACTAATATGAGACTAAAATGAGGCTAATGAGACTAATATGAGAGTAATAAAAGAGTAATAGGTCATCAATATGAGGATAATATGAGACTAATATGATAATATGAGACTAATATAAGACTAATAAAAGACTACTGAGACTCACATAAGACTAATGAGACCAATATGAGGATAATATGAGACTAATTGGATAATATGAAACTACTACGAGAGTAATATGAGACTAAATGAGAACTAATGAGACTAGTTTGAGAGTAATTTAAGAGTATTATGAGATTAATATGAGACCCAATTTAGAATTGAGACTGATATGAGACTATAATGCAAGCAATACAAGAGTAATATGAGACCACAATGAGGACAGTATGAGACTAATATGATAATAGGAGACTAACACAAGAATAATATTGGACTAAGACTAATATGAGTCTAATATAAGACTAATTTAAGACAAACATTTAGTGTAATATGAGACTGAAATGAGACTTATTTGAGCCTACTTTCGAACATCCCCAGCTGAAGATCAGACTGAGTGTGTGAGATGTTCCTAATCAGCCGATCAGAGACAGACGAGAGCAGAAAGAGACACAAACACTGACCCGGATCTCGTGACAATCACTGCACTGATCAACATACGGCAGAAAAACACCCTCATCTACTGCGTTCAGCTCAACACACTCATGACGGAGGAGAAAACACACTGATCCAGCACAAACTCACACACACACACACACACACACACACACACACACACACACACACACACACACACACACACACACACACACACATATGTAAACACTAATATAAATGAACAGATATCAGTCACTGCATGCATTGCAGTTTAGTAATGCAATTTATATAGTTTATAATTAAATAAACTATATTTAAAAAATATAGTGATAATTAAAAATGTCTTTAGTTTTTAGATTTTTAGTAAGCATACTTTTTTTTCTTGCCATAATAAATGATATATTTGTAGAGCAAACCCATGTTCTGTTGTCATTAATATTTTAATAAGCTTTAATAGGTAGAACTGTCCAAGATATGAACAGAAGCAAGCGATGCATCAACATTTGATTTAAAGAATCAATAAGATAATTTATAAAATAATCAGTTTATCAATCTTGAACAATATCAATGATGAGACGTACATCCGGAAACTTCCTACTTCTCCGTTTATCTGTTTCTTTTCACTGCCCGCTGTCGTTTTAAAGAATCACAACGGCGAACGCATCAAGCTAGAGGTCTGCATTCTTCCCAATAAATTTCCGAATAAAATAAAAATTTCTGAATTAGCTTGTGTGTTGCTGTGTGTATATGTGTGTGCGCACGCGCGAATAAGAGGAGAGAGTTTTGTCTGTGTGTGTGCTTGGTACTTGTATGTGTGTGTGTGTGTGTGTTTATACAGACAGCTTGTTATAGGCTGTCTGGACTCTGTATAGCTGGGTGGTTTTCGGTTTTGTTCTCCCCCCTGCTCTTTAGCGGGATTGGGCACGGCGGGTAGAAAATGAGGCGGGTCGGGCAGCGGGACAACAAATGCTGAATGTAAACGGGAGCAGTTGGGTTTGGGCTAAAACCTGGTGGGTGCGGGATTCAAAACTTAGTCCCGCAAAGATCTCTACATCAAGCCTTGTCCGTTTCACGAGGTGCGTGCGCAGTCAGCGGAGATGCGCGAAGTATAAATCCAGCTTTAGTGAGGCTGACTGTAGTATTGCTAACCTAGAGCACCCAGAGGAAATACTGCACTGTCTGGCTGCTAGTTGTTATTGTTTCTTTGTGTTTGTGAATTCACTTGTAATTTCAGAGTAAATCCGTTTCTACATCAGGGTTTTCTGTGTGATGACTCGTGTTTAAATGATGATGAGCTCATGATTAAATGAGCCCGCATTAGACGTGCGCTGATGTAAGTGTGTATTGGGTTGCAGGGTGTTGTCGGGAGGTATTTCCAGAGCTGTGTGTGTGTGTGTGTCTGCTCTCCAACACCTCCAGCAGAGTCTGTCCTGAAATAAACACTGATAACTGAATCGCTCTTCTCTCGCTGAGGTTAGATCAAATGTCCACTTCAGCTCAAATTCATCACGGCTAATCTACAACAGACCCAGATGAGGCACGCTTTGTGTCCGAACACACTCAAGAGCTGTGTTATTGTTATGCTCTATGAATCTAGAAAGGCAACACGGTGGCTCAGTGGTTAGCACTGTCCCCTCACAGCAAGAAGCTCGCTGGAGTCCCGGCTGGGTCAGTGTGTGTTTCTGTGTGGAGTTTGCATGTTCTCCCCGTGTTGGTGTGGGTTTCCTCCGGGTGCTCCGGTTTCCCTCACAGTCTAAACACATGCACTATAGGGGGAGTGATGAACTAAACTGGCCGTAGTGTACCAGTGTCTGTGTGAATGAGTGTGTATGGGTGTTTCCCAGTACTGGGTTGCAGCTGAAAGAGCATCCGTTGTGTAAAACAGAAGCTGGAATAGTTGGCTGTTCATTCCGCTGTGGTGACCCCTGATAATCCCGAGCCGAAGCAAAATGAATGAATTAAAATGCTTCTGCATGACTCAAAGCTCAAGTCTTCCCCAAACCCAGCTCCTGGTCTGATTGTTCATCCTCCTGTGTTTTGCAGACAGTCGGATGCTCTTCAAAGCCTCCAGTATCTGAGCATCACAGACTCGTGCGCTGTTATCAGATTGAAACAAAGGCAGATCAGCTCTTTTCATCCTCATCAAGGCTTTGATGCTCAGCGCAGATCCAGGGTCACATCTCCACAACACTGCTGCAGAGGTGTGCAGATCTTCAGAGGGAGATTTCTCCATCATTACAACAGCACACACACACACACACACACACACACACACACACACACACACTGCAGCTCTGAGCTCTATGATCAGCATTACAGCACAGTAAAAGCTGGTAAATCTGTCTCCCACATGCAGACGATGATCCTTTAGACTCTTTTAAAATCAAGTCAAAGCTATTCTACTTCGATTAAACACACACATTCTTCATGTGTGTGTGTTTTTGTCTTTTTGCTAAGTCTGCTGTCTGCAAACACAAGAATTACTTCAGATTTCAAAATAAAGTCACTTCCATTTAAATCATTATACAATACTTATGATGATTCCTGATGATGTCATGATTTCTAATTTCTCCAATGATTTTGACTGATCTATCTCTATCTCCAGTGAATTCACGAGATCTGATATCTCTAGTGATTTCAAGATTCTGATATCTCCAGTAATGTTGAATGATTTCTAATATATACAGTGATTTCATGATTTCTGTTATCAGTAGTGTCTTCTGATATCTCTAGTGATTTCATGATTTCACTATTTCCAGTGATTTCATGGCTTCTGATATGCCAATCACTAGTGTTTTCTGATATCTCTAGTGAATTCAAGATTCTAAAATCTTCAGTGATTTTGAATGATTTCTGATATCACTAGTATTTTCTGATATCTCCAGTGATTTTGAGTGATTTCTAATATCTACAGTAATTTTGAGAGATTTCTGATATCACTTGTGTCTTCTAATATCTCTAGTGATTTCAAGATTCTAAAATCTCTAGTGATTTTAAATGACTTTTAATATCTCCAGTGAATGCTGGATTTATACTTTCTGATATTTCTGTGATTTCAAGGTTCTAAAATATCCAATGATTTTAATGATTTCTGATATCACTAGCATTTTCTGATATCTTGTTTTTAATATCTCCAGTGATTTCATGAATTCAATGATTTTGAATTATTTCTAATATCTTCAATGATTTTGAGAGATTTCTGATATTGCAAGTGTCTTCTGATATCTCTAGTAATTTCATGATTTTAATATCTCCAGTGATTTCATGACTTTTGATTTCTCCAATGATTTTGAAGGTTTTCTAATATCTTCAGTGTTTTTAAAAGACTTCTGATATCACTTGTGTCTTCTGATATATCTAGTGATTTCATGATTTTATTAACTGCAGTGATTTCATGACTTCCGATTTCTCTATCACTATTGTTCTCTCATATCTCTAGTGATTTCAAGATTCTAAAATCTCTAGTGATTTTAAATGACTTTTATTATCTCCAGTGAATGCTGAATTTATACTTTCTGATATCTCTGTGATTTCAAGGTTCTAAAATATCCAGTTATTTTAAATGATTTCTGATATCACTAGCATTTTCTGATATCTTGTTTTTAATATCTCCAGTGATTTCATGAATTCAATGATTTTGAGAGATTTCTAATATCACAAGTGTCTTCTGACATCTCTAGTAATTTCATGATTTTACTATCTCCAGTGATTTCCTGACTTTTGATATATTCAATGATTTTGAAGGATTTCTAATATCTTCAATGATTTTGACAGATTTCTGATATTGCAAGTGTCTTCTGATATCTCTAGTAATTTCATGATTTAATATCTCCAGTGATTTCATGACTTTTGATATCTCCAATGATTTTGAAGGATTTCTAATATCTTCAGTGATTTTAAGAGATTTGTGATATCACAGGTGTTTTCTGATATCTCTAGTGATTTCATGATTTTAATATCTCCAGTGATTTTGAAAGATTTCGGATATTTCTGGTGATTTCAAATGATTTTTGATATCTCCTGTGAGTTCTAATATCTCTAGTGGTTTAGAGAGATTTCAGATACTTCCAGTGATTTCTTCATATATGATATCTCCTATCATTTAGAGCAATTTCTGATATCTCCAGTGATTTCATAATTTCTCCTGTGATTTCCCTTTTTTCCTCCAGTGATTTCAAGTATCTAATATCTTCAGTGATTTCTGAAATGACTAGTGGTTTAAAAAAAGATTTCTGATATTTCCAGTGATTTCACAGTTTCTTATATTTTCAGTCATTTAGATCAATATCTGATATCTCCAGTACAGATATTTTTGATATGTCATGTAATTTCACGATTTCAGATATCTCTTGTGATTTTAGGCAATTTCTGGTATTTTTAATTGATTTTGTAGATTTATAATATTTCCAGTGATTTCATGATTTTTAATATCTCCAGTGATTTCAAGATTTTTTTAATATCTCCAGTGATTTCATGATTTTTTTATATATCAGGTGATTTCATGATTTTTAATATTTCCAGTGATTTCATGATTTTTAAAATTTCCAGTGATTTCGTGATTTTTAATATCTCTGGTGATTCCATGATTTTTTTTATATATTTTAGTGATTTCAAGATTTTTAATATCTCCGGTGATTTCATGTTTTTTTATATGATTTATATGATAGTGATTTCATGATTTTTTTATATCTCATGCGATTTCATGATTTTTTAATATCTCTGGTGATTTCATGATTTTATTTATTTTAGGTGATTTCATGATTTTTAATATTTCCAGTGATTTTGTGATTTTTAATATCTCTGGTGATTTGATGATTTATAATATATCAGTGATTTAATGATTTTTAATATATCCGGTGATTTAATGATTTTTTTATATCTCAGTGATTTCATGATTTTAATATCTCAGTGATTTCATGATTTTTAATAGCTCAGTGATTTCATGATTTTTAATATCTCAGGTGATTTCTTGATTTTTAATATCTCTGGTGATTTCATGATTTTTAATATCTCTAGTGATTTCTGACATCATGTGCATCATAAAGTAGCAAATGGTTCTGAAGGTTGATCAGTCACACAGAGTGTTTGTGTGTGTGTTAATTCTAGATGACGGTTATTTCAGCTTAGTGGAGCTGCTTTACTTTCATTAGATGAAGAATTCCAATAAGCAGCTCATAATGAAGAGGTTAATCCTCAAAACAACTGCACTGCCAAAGAAACACACACACACACACACACACACCCTCAGCGCTTACACACATTCACAACACTGCCAGGCTGAAGTATGAGTGTTAACCTGATGTGTGTGTGTGTGTGTGTGTGTGTGTGTGTGTGTGTGTGTGTGTGTGTGTGTGTGTGTGTGTGTGTGTGTGTGTGTGTGTGTGTGTGTTTACCTGTAGTGTGGCACTTCTCTGTGTGTTGTGTATGGTGTTTGTACACCAGATGAGGTTTGTTGTGCTCCTCCTCAAACTCTTCTCCATCAGCGCTCAGCAGTGGCTCCAGAAAGAACTGACCGCTGTGTGTGGTGAACGTGCCGATCTGGAAAGAAAACAACACACAATCAGTCAAAAAGACAAAATACACACCCACAGACAGAACGAATACAGTAATATACACAAAGCAGCCAGTGTTGTAGTTTTTTTTTTTTTTTGTAGTAAATTATACTACAATACACATGCATATAATGCATATACAACGTATATTTGACTATTTTTTCCTTCGAATATTAAATATAAACATGGATTAATAAAATGAAAACATTTATAAAAACAAGGAATAAAGAATATTTGTATAAAAAGTGAATCAAAACTAAAACATTAAAACAACTCAACAAAGATCAAATCAAAACCTTATTAAAATATATGAATAATTATTAGTACAAAATAACCATTAACTTATATGTATGTATATAGTGTGTGTATATACAAAAATTAAATATTACAACAAAAACATTACAGTGCATAAAATGAGTAAGTAAAGTGTTAAACAAATAAATAAATAAAAATAGACAACTTAACAAACATAGACAAATAAATAGATAAATACAAAAATAACTTGATAGAAATATAAATAAATAAATAACTTAATAAATAAATAACTTAATAAATAAATAAATGTATAACTTGATAAATAAATAAATAAATTGATTAATAAATAACTTGATGGATAAATAAATAAATAGCTTGATAGAAAAAAAAATAAATAAATGAATAACTTGATAAATAAAAAAAACTTGATAGATAAATAAATAAATTAACTGATGAATAAAAAAATGAATGAATAAATAAATAAATAAATAAATAACTTCATAAATAAATAAATAACTTGATAGATAAATAAATAAATAAATAAATTGATGAATAAATAAATGAATAAATAAATAAATTCATAAATAAATAACTTGATGGATAAATAAATAAATATTTTGATAGATAAATAAATGAGTAAATAAATAAATAAATAGATAAATAAAAAAATAAATAACTTGACAGATAAATAAATAAACAACTTGATGGATAAATAAATAAATAACTTGATAGATAAACAAATAAATAAATAAATGAATAAATAACTTGATAAATAAATAAAAAACTGATAGATAAATAAATAAATTGATGAATAAAAAATATATAAATAAATAACTTGAAAAATAAATAAATAACTTGATAGATAAAAAAAAATAAATTGATAAATAAATAAATAAATTAATTATTAATAAATAAATAACTTGATATATAAATGAATAAATAAATTGATGAATAAATAAATGAATAAATAAATAAATAAATAACTTGATGGATAAATAAATAACTTGATAGATAAATAAATGAATACATAAATAAATAAATAAATAAATAAATAAATAAATAAATAAATAAATAACTTGACAGATAAATAAATAAACAACTTGATGGATAAATAAATAACTTGATAGATAAATAAATAAATACATAAATAAATAAATAAATAAATAAATAAATAAATAACTTGACAGATAAATAAATAAACAACTTGATGGATAAAAAAATAACTTGATAGATAAATAATTAAATACATAAATAACTTAATAAACAAATAACTTGACAGATAAAAATAAATAAATAAATAAATAAATATCTTGATAAATGAATACATAAATACCTTGATCAATAAATACATAAATACATAACGTGATAAACACATTAATAAATAAATAACTTGATAAATAAACCCATAAATAACTTGATCAATAAATAAATAAATAAATAAAACACAAAACTAATAGCGAGTCCCTGTGATTGACACTGACATGAACTCTTTCATGAACCCCCATGAGCCGTCGCCATGGCAACACATTCAAACATGGAATTCCACGTACTGGGAACGGGAGGCGTTTCATAAGAGCTTCCTGAACGGAAAACACGAGGCGCGGATGGAAAAAGTGATGGAAACGGTGATGAAAACACAAGCTGTCATTATTAGAGGCTCATAAACGGCTCTGTCAATCACTGCTGTTCAGCTCAATGCCTCATTTCTCCCACTCTCTGGCCTTTTACACAATACTGAACACACACACACACACACACTTACAGCGTGCTGCCCTTCAATCAAAGCACACACACACACACACATACACACACACACACACACTTCCAGAAACAGACAATTCCAGAAAACGACAGAAAAGGTTTATTATAAACTTCATCATAATATTTATTCATTCTTTCATTTTTCTTCAGCTTAGTCCCTTTATTCATCAGGGGTCACCACAGCAGAATGAACCGCCAACTATTCCAGCACATGTTTTACACAGCGGATGCCCTTCCAGCTGCAACCCAGTACTGGGAAACACCCATGTCTATAATGTCTGTTCTAATTTTTCGGATGATTTCCTCACTCCTGCAGAAGGTGTGTAATGTGTGTGAGCGTGTGTGTGCATGTGCGTGTGCCTGTGTGTGTGCCTGTGTGTGTGTGTGGTTTTGATTGACAGCAGAACATATAAAAGTGTGTCATTAGCGCGCCGTCGCTCAGCAAACTCGTTCATCAGCGCACATTCAATATTTCCATCATCGAGGAGCTTTTCTGACAGTAAACACACACACACACACACACACACACACACACACACACACATCCGCTCACAGCCGCGGGGAAGGAAATTGCACATCACTGTCCATGCACACACACACACACACACATATATATGTATACACATACACACAGACAAGCATACACACACACACACACATGCATAAACACACACACACACGCATTCACATACACATACATACACACACACACACACACATACATACATATGCATACACACACATACACACAGACGAGCATTCACACAGACATACACACACGGATACACATACACAAACACACACATGCATACACAAACATACACACACACACGAATACACATACACACACACATACACACATATCCATACATACACACATACACACACACACACACACACAGATACAAAGACGCAAACAAACACGCATACATACACACATACACACGCATACGCACACATGCATACGCACACACACACACACACACACATACACAAACACATACACATACACACGCATACATGCACACGCACACACACACACACACATACACAAACACATACACATACACACGCATACATACACACACACACACACACACACACATACACACAGGCACACACACACACACAAACAAATACACATACACAAACACACAAATACAAAGACACACACACGCATAAATACATATACACACACGCATACATACATACACACATGCATACATACACACATACACATACGCACACACACGCATACGCATTCGCACAAACACACATACAAATACACATACACACACACACACACAATTTTTCAAGTGGTCTTCATCTGAGATTACTGTTCTCAGAGGTCACCAGAGGTCACAGAGAGTTTGTGTGTGTATGTGTCTGTGCGCGTGTGTGCGTGAACATCAGTGCTGAAGCTTCATTACACACAGGTGAAGACACACACTGTCAACACACTGTCATCACACCTGAACACAGCGCGCACACACACACACACACACACACACACACACACACACACACACACATACACACACACACACATACACACACACACACACCAGCAGAGGGTTAAATCGGTCAGAAGGAGAGCGAGCGCTGGACAGCTGTTTGTCAGATGCTAAACACACACACACACACACACACACACACACACACACACATATTCATTCTGTACACACTGCAGTAACGAACACTGCGCTCTCTTCACGTTTGAGTCCAGATAATAATCCTCAAAGAAACATCCAGTCTTGTGTGTGTGTGTGTGTGTGTGTGTGTGTGTGTGTGTGTGTGTGTGTGTGTGTGTGTGTGTGTGTGTGTGTGTGTGTGTGTGTGTGCTGGAATTACCATAATTAAGTGTTAAATAGTTATAATAGTTAAAGCTAAATTCAGATTTAAAATAATGTGCGCACACACACACACACACACACATGCACACACGGTCAGACACACATACATGCATATGCAAACACATAATTTAAAACACACACATGCACACACATATTTACAACACACACACACTTAAAACAAACACATGTACACACACACATACACATACTTACAACACACATACAGTATGCCCACACACACACACACACACATACAAACACACACACACCTACACACACACACACACACTTACAATACACATACCCCCCCCCCCCCCACACACACACACACACACTCACACACACACACTCACATAGTCAGACACACACATAGCTACAACACACACATACACACACTCACTTCATTTGAAGTCCCTTCAAGCTTCATCTTAGTCCCTTATTTATCAGGGGTCACCACAGTGGAATGGACCACCAACTATTCCAGCATATGATTTACACAGCGGATGCCCATCCAGTTGCAACCCAGTACTAGGAAACACCCATACACACCCTTTTACACTCATACACTATGGCCAGTGTAGTTGATCAGTTCCCCTATAGCGCATGTGTTTGGACTGTTGGGGAAACCGGAGCACCCGGAGGAAACCCACGCCAACACGGGGAGAACATGCAAACTCCACACAGAAACACCAACTGACCCAGCCAAGACTCAAACCAGCGACCTTCTTGCTTTGAGGCGATCGTGTTACCCACTGCGCCACTTTGATGCTTGCACACACTCACATGGTCAGAAATATACATATCATGTGTTAAATTTTGTGTAGCAGTACCAATAATAACCCACTCACTTAATCCACAGAGTCACTTACATCCACAATATCCAGCATTGGTGTTTAGGCGTTATATTTGCCAATTACAGCTCAGAAAAGAACTGAATCCTCCAGTAACCCTGAAGCTCTCTACGCTCTGCAGCTGGATTCAACTCACTATAGTTGAGTCCACTGGAGTAGAACAGAGGAGGAAAACCTCCACTAACCCAAAGCCTGATCTTCACAGAGGACTCATCCTGCGCTCATCTCGGGATCACCGTAATTATCATTTCCTGCTAGTAAAACACGCTCAGGACTTTGCTGGATTTGTAATTACAAGCTAGAAATGCTTCACGTTCCCATAAAACCGCCACAGCGGAGGAAACTATTACCAGCGCAGATCTACATTTAGTGTAGTTCACTCGTCCAGTAATTAAAACACAATTAACCCAAAGACTAATATTCCCCAACAGAACTAGTCCTGCCGTCATGACAGATTTACTTTCCTCAAAGGAAATCATAACGAAAATTAAAGTAACGCATTACTTTCCTTTAACGAAAAAGTAACGAAAAGTAATGCAACACATTACTTTCTTTAAATGAAAGAGTAACGAAAAGTAACGTAAAGTATCACTTTCCTTAAATAAAGAAGTAACGAAAAGTAACGTACAGTAACACATTACTTTCTTTAAATGAAAGAGTAACGAAAAGTAACGTAAAGTATCACTTTCCTTAAATAAAGAAGTAACGAAAAGTAATGTAATGCATCGCTTAAATGAAAAATAACAAAAATAATGAAGGCATTACATTTAAAGTAAATTTAATGTAAAGGCATTACATTCCTTAATTGAAAGAGTAACGAAAAGTAACATAACGCATTACTTTCCTTAAATGAAAAGTATTAAAAAGTAACGGAACGCATCACTTTCCTTAAATGAAAAAGTTATGAAAGCTAACATAATGCATTACTTTCCTTAAACGAAATAGTGATGAAAATTTACGTACCTTATTACTTTCTTTAAATAAAAAAGTATCGAAAAGTAACGTAATGCATAACTTTTCTTGAATGAAAAAGTATTGAAAAGTAACGTAACACATCACTTTCCTTAAATGAAAAAGTATTGAAAAGTAACGTAACGCATCATTTTATTTAAATGAAAAAGTTTTGAAAAGTAACAAAACGCATCACTTTCCTTAGATGAAAATTAACGAAAAGTAACGTCACGCATTACTTTCATTAAATGAAAAAGTAATGAAAACTAATGTTACGCATTACTTTCCTTAAAAAAATAATGAAAACTAAGGCAACGCATTACTTCCCTTAAATGAAAAAGTAATGAAAATTAATGTAAGGCATCACTTTCCTTAAACGAAATAGTAATGAAAAGTAACGTAATGCATTACTTTCCTTAAATGAAAAAGTTATGAAAACTTACGTAACGCATTACTTACCTTAAATAAAAAAAGCTATGAAAGTAACGTAAGGCATTACTTTCCTTAAATGTAAAAGTAATGAAAAGTAACGCAACGCATTCATTTGCTTAAATAGAAAATTAACGAAAAATAAACGCAATGCATCACTTTTCTTAAATGAAAAGTAACGAAAAGTAACGTAACACTTTGCCTTTTTATTACCTTTTTTAAATGCTAAAAACTTTACATAGTTAAAAAGGAACTAACACTTCTAGCTATGTTTAAAAGAACTAACGCAACACATTGTAACATACAGTACCACTTTAAATAGTAACCCTGCACTCACCAGTCCAGTGCAGAGGCTGAAGACGGCATGATGTTCCCTGCGTGCGTTTACGTGTCCTCTAAAGAAGCAATGGTGCAGATCTGCATCACCTCCACGATTCTCCTGCAATCCCAGATGCACAACACTGTAGGACGGAGCCATAAACCCGGAGTCTGCCGTGAGGTTGAGGTAAAAGGCCTGACCGAAGGCCTCAATGCGGTAATGAGCCCTGGAGGCAGAGAGATCTGTGTCTGCACTGCGCCTCCTCCGCCGGTAATGCAGCCGCTGTGGAAACGAGTCTCCGAAATCATTCAAGCGCACCGGAGTGATGATCTCATATGCCGACAGCTGCCGGATGAAGCTCTCTGAAGAACAAACACAATCCAAAAGTTACACATTATTTGAAAAAGGAAAAAAGTAATGCAAAAGTAGCACAACATATTATTTTCTTAATGAAAAAGTGACGCAACATTGTAACACAACACCTTTTAAAAGCAATGCAAAAGTAACACGTTAATTGAAAAATTAAAAAGTAGCGCAACATAATTTCTTAAGTGAAAAAGTAACGCAACATTGTAACAACACTTTTAAAAACAATGCAAAGGTAACACAATACTTCGAAAAGGAAAAGTAACGCAACATATTTCCTTAAGTAAAAACGTAACACAACATTGTAACAACACTTTTAAAAACAATTTAAAGTAACGCAAAATAACGCAACATATTATTTCCATAAGTGAAAACGTAAAACAACATTGTAACAACACTTTTAAAAAACAATGCAAAAGTAACGCAAAATAACCCAACATTATTTCCATAAGTGAAAACGTAACGCAACATTGTAACAACACTTTTAAAAACTATTTAAAGTAACGCAAAATAACGCAACATATTTCCATAAGTGAAAACGTAACTCAACATTGTAAAAACACTTTAAAAAAAACAATGCAAAAGTAACGCAAAATAATGCAACATATTATTTCCATAAGTGAAAACATAACGCAACATTGTAACAACACTTTTAAAAGCAAAAAGCAAAAGTAACAATACTTCGAAATGAAAAAGTAACGCAACATATTTCCTTAAGTAAAAACACAACGGAACATTGTAACAACACTTTTAAAAGCAATGCGAAAGTATCCTACAAAAATGCAACATATTATTTCCATAAGAGAAAAAGTAGCGCAACATTATTTTCTTCAGTGAAAACGTAATGCAACATTGTAACAACACTTTTAAAAGCAATGCAAAAGTAACACATGTAAAAAATTCAAAAGTAACACAAAAGTAGCGCAACATTATTTTCTTAAGTAAAAAAGTAACGCAAAAGTATGTATGTACGCAAAAAATAACAATTCCACTTCTGTATCATTTTTTTTAAACCTTTACGAGTTTCTGAAGTTTCTTTTTTATTTTAAATAACCAGTAACCATTGACTTGCATAGTTGAAAAAACTATTACTAATGAAGTCAATGGTTACTGGTTTTTAGCTTTCCTTGAGAGAGAATAAATAGTGAGCAAATGTTCATTTTTGGGTGAACTGACCCTTTAAGTTAAAACCATAGAAGACATTTTCAGCACTTCAAAGCAAAGTAAAGGGATAGTTCACTCTAAAATGTCCATTCCGCCATTATTTACTGTCCCTTGTTCCTGTTTGAGTTGCTTTATTCTTAAGATATCTTGAAGAAAGCTGAAAAACGGTAACCATTGACTTCCATAGCAAATAGTGAGTAAATGTTTATTTTTGGGTTAGCTGTTCCTTTAAGTTAAACCATAGTAAACACTTTCAGCAAATAACATTTAAGAGATCAAAAATCACTCAAAATGCTAATTCTGTCATTATATTTACCCTCCCTTTCACTTGTTCAAAACTTGTTTGCGCTATTAACAAACAGTTAACTAACACCTCGAGCTCAATATTTACTGCAAATGATCGGCTTATTACAGTTAACATGGTAGAAGTTGGGTTTAGGTTTGAGAAGGGTTAGGGTTGTAGAATATGATCACACTTTAAACCTTTTAAAAGGAAAGTTAACATCTTAATAAAATGCAGGAAATAAGCCGACAGTAAAGTTTAAACACAAACCAAGAGATTTTGAAGAAAGCTGAAAACCTGTAACCATTGACTTCCATAGCAGGAAAAACAAATAGTGAGGAGATCGATAGTTAGTGGTTGTAGGTATTCTTCAGAACATCTTGTTTAGTGTTCAACAGAGGAAAGAAACTAATAAAGGTTTAAAGCAGGTAAAGGGAGAGTACATGCTGACAGAGCTGTTCATTTTAGCGTGAACTATCCCTCTAACCTGGATTCACCCTCTGCTATATATAGAGCGTGATTCACCAGGTCTGCTGCGCTGTAATGAAGTCAAGTTCACACAGGTGTGCGCAGAATCACACCGACTGCATTTCTGCATCTGCATCTGATGTGTTCTGAAGCATTTATATAGTACAGTTCTGTTTATAGTATAGTGTTTACTACAGTGTCAATGAATGCTCCAGCTTACTGTACTAAACGGATAATAGATACTGTAGAATCACCACAACAGATCAATTACTATAGTTGTTGTGTTACCATAGCAACTGTAGAATTACCACAACAGATGAATTACTAAAGTTGTTGTGTTACCATAGCAACTGTAGAATCACCACAACAGATCAATGACTATAGTTGTTGTGTTACCATAGCAACTGTAGAATCACCACAACAGATCAATTACTATAGTTGTTGTGTTACCATAGCAACTGTAGAATCACCACAACAGATCAATTACTGTAGTTGTTGTGTTACCATAGCAACTGTAGAATCACCACAACAGATCAATTTCTATAGTTGTTGTGTTACCATAGCAACTGTAGAATCACCACAACAGATCAATTACTATAGTTTTTACCATAGCAACTGTAGAATCACCACAACAGATCAATTACTGCAGATGTTGTTACCATAGCAACTGTAGAATCACCACAGCAGATCAATTACTATAGTTTTACCATAGAAACTGTAGAATCACCACAACAGATCAATTACTGCAGATGTTGTTACCATAGAAACTGTAGAATCACCACAACAGATCAATTACTATAGTTGTTGTGTTACCATAGCAACTGTAGAATTACCACAACAGATGAATTACTAAAGTTGTTGTGTTACCATAGCAACTGTAGAATCACCACAACAGATCAATGACTATAGTTGTTGTGTTACCATAGCAACTGTAGAATCACCACAACAGATCAATTACTGTAGTTGTTGTGTTACCATAGCAACTGTAGAATCACCACAACAGATCAATTACTGTAGTTGTTGTGTTACCATAGCAACTGTAGAATCACCACAACAGATCAATTTCTATAGTTGTTGTGTTACCATAGCAACTGTAGAATCACCACAACAGATCAATTACTATAGTTTTTACCATAGCAACTGTAGAATCACCACAACAGATCAATTACTGCAGATGTTGTTACCATAGCAACTGTAGAATCACCACAGCAGATCAATTACTATAGTTTTACCATAGAAACTGTAGAATCACCACAACAGATCAATTACTGCAGATGTTGTTACCATAGAAACTGTAGAATCACCACAGCAGATCAATTACTACAGGTGTTGTGTTACCATAGCAACTGTAGAATCACCACAACAGATCAATTACTATAGTTGTTGTTGTTACCATAGCAACTGTAGAATCACCAGTGCAGGTATATTACTATAGTTGTTGTGTTACCATAGCAACTGTAGAATCTCCACAACAGATCAATTACTGTAGATGTTGTATTACCATATCAACAATATAATTACCGCAGCAGATCAATTACTTAAGTTGTTGTCACCATAGCAACTGTAGAATCACCACAACAGATCAATTCAAGTACTTCATATATACACGGCAATATATGCACATCACATGTATGACATGCAGGTTGATGCTTGGATTTCACATACATAAATGACATATACTATTTACATATTTTGTTCCTTTATACTGTCCAATTTTACAAATATGCATGTGTATACGGCCATATATTAGATTAAACTACAGTATTCTTCAAAAACACTATATAATGTCAACAATAAATAACTAGTGTTTTTTCATCCTTCATACCTCATGCAAAATGCAAAAGCGTTTGTTTCAATGACTCGAAACGCAAAGTGCAGTGCATTTACAGAGATGTCATTCAATCCAGCATCAGACATGCACTTCTTCATCATTCTGAAGTTAGGCTATGGAGTTTCACAGCATGCTTTTTCTCTATAAAGTCACTCAAACTCATCAAAGCGCCACTGATCGGCTCGCTTGAGTTTTTACGCGTGTTTTACCTTGCTTGTGGTGGAGTTTGTAGGTGTGTGCGCTGCGTAAAAGCGCGGAGACGTGCCACACGAGTCCCAGCAGCCGGAGCGCAGGAGCCCGCATGATTCCCCGGCGCGCGCCTGTGTGTGTGTGTGTGTGCGTATGTTCGCCGCCGCCGCTTCTGCTCGGTGCTCGGTCTGGATGGTCCCCCGGGGCTGAAGCGTGTGTGCCGGCTAAACTTCTCAGCTGCAGCGGCTCCGATCCGCCGACATGCCGCTAAAACTCCCGCAGCCGCTCCGAGAATCGCGGCTCTCTGAGATGAGGGATTTTTTTTCCGGCTCTCCATAAGACACCCCCCTAAACACACACACACACACACACACACACACACACACACACACACACACACACACACACTGAGGCTCTTGTCACGCCCCCCAGACTCTACACTCGACCACTGAATCACATCAAATCACATCAGAGCTCATTTCACTGCAGCTCTGACGAACTGAGCTCCACAGAACCTGCAGAACTTTTCCTTTTCAGAAAGCTGTATTTTTTGCAAATAAACTTTTCATGCATTCGGTTCCCAAACTGAAGAGTGATCAGATCAGGGTAAACACATGCACTTTCACCAGCACTGTTTGCTGCGTGCATTTCTGCTTTAATGTCAATAAAACTTGTTTTTAAATATATTTACAACATTAACATGTACTTTTAGAATTTATTTTATTACTGTTTTTATATATTTACATAGAGCAAAAATATATTGTAGTTTTATTATTATGTTTACTATTTTTACTATTTATAGAGCAAAAATATTTTCTTTTTTTAAAAATAATTTTTACACTTTTAATTAATTTATGATTTACATAAAGCACAAATTGCAAGAAATATTGCCAGCAGACACAGGATGTCAACATTGTTGTAGCCCAGTGTTGTGGGGACGTTGCATTTTGTTTGGAAATAAAAGTCAGGTTGACGTCAGAACATAACGCCAGGCCAACGTAAAACGTCCAACCTAAAATCAACCAAACATCAACGTCTGATGATGTTGTGTGGACGTTACCACTATGACGTCTATCAGACGTTAGATTTTGGTTGCCTTACCTGATGAATAAATATCAGTATCTGACGTCAATATGACGCTGGTTTAAGATGTTGACTCGACGTTGGATTTTGGTCAGTTTCTAAAAACCTAAAATCAACCAAATATCAACGTCATTTCACGTCGATATTCAATGTCAATATAACGTTATCTTTAGACGCTGGCTAGACCATTGAATTTTGGTCACCTGACTTCATGGCATATGACGCTGGTTAAAGATGTTGGCTCCACATTGGATTTTGGTCAGTTTCTAACACAACCTAAAATCAACCAAATATCAACGTCTAATGATGTTACAGCTTGACATTGTGTGAACGTTACCACTATGACGTCTATTAGATGTTGGCTTTTGGTTGCCATACCTGATGAATAAATATCAGTATCTGACATCAATATGACGCGGGTTTAATATGTTGACTCGACATTGGATTTTGGTCTGTTTCTAACAACCTAAAATCAACCAAATATCAACCTCATTTCACGTTGTTATTGAATGTCAAAATAACGTTGTCTTTAGACGCTGGCTAGACCATTGAATTTTGGTCACCTGACATCACAACCTAAATCTAACCTAATATTAACGTCTTATGATGTTGTGTGCCCGATGGGTTTACAAATACTTTTATTTATTTTTTAATATATATTTTTTCTATTTACATATAGCATATATATATATATATATATATATATATATATATATATATATATATATATATATATATATATATATATATATGTATGTATGTATGTATGTATGTATGTATGTATGTATGTATGTATGTATGTATGTATATATATATATATATATATATATATATATATATATATACATACATACATACATACATACATACATACATACATATATATATATATATATATATATATATATATATATATATATACATAATGCAAAAATATTTGCATGTACTTTTATATATATATACATAATGCAAAAATATTTGCATGTACTTTTATATATATATACATAATGCAAAAATATTTGCATGTACTTTTTTAAACCATTAATTAAAAATATGTTCATATAAGCTATATTAAATATTATTACTGATAATGATATATGATATATCAAATGTTCTTTACTTTAGTATGGTTCAAAAACACTACATAGTGTCTACTGTAAATTCAGCCAAGTAGAGCTTTCATAACAGAAAGCTTTTCAGGCATTTATTTCCCAAACTGAAGTGCCATTCAAATAAGTCTAAAAACATGCACTTTTATGCAATTTAATTCATATAATTGTGCTGCAGTGAACATATTCATTGTGCTACAATGCACTGATTCAGTTATTTGAACTGTACATAACCACTGCACATGGACATTTGTAATTATGTACACACCCACTGTTCATATACATTTGTAATTGTCTGCACACTTCTGATTATTAATAGCAACCTGAATATATACTCATTTACTGTAAATCTCTGTTCATAGCTAATACAACCTGTATATAATGTTGATAGTACATCCATCTGTGAATATCACCATAGTTTCTCTATAACTGCACTGATACCTGTATCCTGCACTTGCTGCTGTTGCACTGCTGCTCAGACCTAAAGTGCATTTTGTTGCATTGTGTAATGACAAAGTTGAATCTAAAAATCTAAATGCATTGCATGTGTTTACTGTATGCATTTCTGCTTTAATGTCACTGAAACTTATTTATAATAATTTAACAAAACATTTACAGTACATACACTTTTAAAAAAAAAGTTGTAATGCTTAATTTAATGACAATTCAGTTTGGGAAATAAATGAATGCAATTTTCAGACAAAACAAAACTTACTTAAAAGTTTAGAATTTATAGGAGGCACTTTAATGAAAGAATGATGCATTGAACAACGGATATGTTATATAAATATAAATAAATATTTAAATATAAATATAATATAAATATGCACAATAATTATGCATGCTATTAAAACTAATAAATCAAAATAAGTGCACACATAACTAAAACTACACATGATCCAATCAAAATCAGTCCAACATAATTAATGCACACTATTAAAACAAATAGCAATGCAAATAATCACAGCAAACATCTGAGGGAATGTTTGTTTATTAAGATGAAACCTTTAATGCATCATTAAGGAAGTCACCCTGTTATTATAATTCAACTTAGCGCACTAAAACAGTTACAACAGCCTAAAACATTCATTTTCTCTGGTTCCTGAGAGCATAATAACCTAACAGATGCAATAAAACATCGTAAAGACTCCACAAGCTTCATTCTTCAGAGCTGTAAATGCATTTTATGAGAGGAAAGAGATATGAGATATGATACACATCCCTCTGGGAAGTTTATGACCGCTGTCCTCAGGGAAGCCAGCACTACATTTCTTTATTCTACGCATCCTAACAACTAAATAAACATGTGTTTGTACTGGCGACGGTTCTCATAAATGTGTCTTCAGATAATCCTCCTCATTCTGAGAGAGGTGCAGTCTCTGTTCGCAGGTGTTTGAGAGCCTCAGGACACTTATTAGTGCGCATTAAAGCTTTATTTGCTCTCCTACTGGTTTTAAAATCATCATCTCACCCTGTAAAAGTGCCTAACGAAACATGTGAAGATGCTCATTAGGCAGAGATATAATTAGGATCTCAGATAAACCAGATGTTCAGCTAAATGAGGTTTTTAAGGAAAATGATCATATAACTATAATCTGGTGAAAGCTGTGGGTCTCTGGGCATGTCCCCTGCAACAGAATAAACCCTCTCATTTGGGACTGAGGTTTCTGGGACAGAGAGATATGATTTAGCCAAGGTTGACAGCAGTGGGTAACGTTGTGCATTGTCTTTCCACCACTTGAGAGGACAAGCCATGAGTGAGATAGAGATCTCTTTACGGTACAAGTCAATGTCTGCATCAATCTAACAAGTGTGCTGTGTTCTGCAGACTCCATGACTGTTATTAGTCGTATTCCCCGACTTATATTTCACCACAGTCTGGCAGTGCCGGCATACTGTTTTTGTCTTTGTCTATCACCTTTTCTCCTTTTTCGTATCTTTTTAGAGAGAAACCGAAATGCTTCCACACATCTGATTTAAAACCCGCTTTAGGTTCGATCATTTCCAGCTCTTTTTCTTCCCCGCTACTAGCAGCACACTCCATTTCCACATTACTGGATCTGTAGCGACAACAGACCGCAAAGGATGATGGCCACGCCTGGGCTGATGGGAATTGTAGTTCCCGCTACCTCCCGTTCACTTCATTCACCATAGCAAACTTTTCTCAGAAATATAGTTTTATTGAGTCATGCGCCTACGATAATACTGAAAACAATTACTATTGCAGTATGACGGTATTTACAATATTGTTACATCCCTAGTGTCTGAGCTTTTACGCATGCAGATCAATGCACTCACTACTCTTTTACTCCTATTTTGAGCAATATTTACACCATATACTTTTACTCGCACTACATTTTTAGGCAAGTAATGCTACTTTAACTTTTCAGTACTCTTTCCACCGCTGATCACAGCATGCAGACTGAAAAGTGTATCCGTCTCAGTTGTGCGCATAGGGGGTATAGTTGAAACACAGGGAGAGTTGCAACACTACCAATTCCACCAATCAGGGATGAGATAGGGGTCATGTAACATTTTCAGTCTCCTCAGGTTAACTTAACAATCACACATGAAGATTTTCCCGTCAGTCTTGCAATCTCTTCTGAAGCTCCAACAGAAAATCGAATTCTGAGGTAAGAAAGTAAAAAAAACAAGATGATATTTTGTTTAGTACCTCCGCCGTTGTAGATGATGTTGTATGAGTTATATCAGGTCAAACTGTAGTTTCTCTAGTAAATACTGGTGTCTCAACCTCCTGCTAATTTCAAAGCACCATGCTAATACAGCTAGCTAAACAATAGGTGACAGTGGCGGGGTAGGTTGAAACACGTGTTTTGGATGCACTTACACACACATTAATATGAATGTGCACATACAGACATGCACAAACAAATGCATTTGTGCATGCACAAACACACACAACATGCACATACACTTCCAATGTTCACATATATTGTATTGTTGCAGCTATTTATTTACAGTAAAACTGTTGTTGGGACATATCACTTGTAGTGCCCTTAGTTTTTGTGCATTTTGTTTACCTGTTACAACCTACCCTAGCAGTGGTCAGTAACAAATGACCACTTTGTATTTGTCATCATCTCACAAAGTCTGTGACATAGTTTAAGAAATTTAAATTGTGGATTTTTGTAGTAGACAAATGTGGGTACTTTGCCTAAAAGTTTCAGTCATGTAGCTAAAAAATAAGGTAGTTTTAGGTGCTAAAGAAAAATTGTGTTACAGTCATCTCCGGTCTCCCCTACATTTATTTATGTGCATTTTCAAAAAATATGGCTTTTTAATAAGCACATTTTATGCAATATTCCAGCCTGATCTCACAAGAAAATGTACCTATTTTACGTTTTGTCAGCTTAGTGTATTCACTCATACAAAAATTGAGTCAAATTTAATTAAAAATTCATGCAATTTTTAAAAGGAGGTGTGGTCCCAAACCTCAAACCCCGCCCCTAAACCCAACCCCCATCCGTGCATGAGCAAATCATAATAAATAATACAAATGAGGTCAAATGAGTCAGACACTAAATTAAAAAGTTACAAAGTGCCGTGTGTTAAACATTTCAAAATAGGAGCACAACTGCTGTCTCCATTCACCATCTGAAATCTTTTCTCCATAATATAAACTCGCTTCGGGTGACTTGGTGGCTCAGTGGTTAGCACTGTGGCCTCACAGCAAGAAGGTTGCTGGTTCGAGTCCTGGCTGGCTCAGTTGGTGTCTCTGTGTGGAGTTTGCATGTTCTCCCCGTGTTGGTGTGGGTTTCCTCCGGGTGCTCCGGTTTCCCCCACAGTCCAAACACATGCGCTATAGGAGAACTGATCAACTACACTGGCACTAGTGTATGAGTGTGTGTGTGAATAAGTGTGTATGGGTGTTTCCCATTACTGGGATGCAGCTGGAAAGGCATCTGCTGTATAAAATATATGCTGGAATAGTTGTCGGTTCATTCCGCTGTGGTGACCCCTGATGAATAAAGGGACTCAGCTGAAGGAGAATGAATGAATGAGAAAGCTCACCGCTTGCTGGACGTTGGAAGCTTCCGACCATCTTGCTCGACCCTTGACCTCTGCGTGACCCCCAGCAGGACTCTGGGAAACTGTTTATATTCTGCAACTCATCCTGAAATATGAATATTAGTGAGAGAACATCAACGCATGAAGCAAAGGGAAAGTGTTTGAGTGTGTCTTCTGCCGACAAGGAATGTGAAAAACTGCATTTAGGAGGCAGCGGATCATCTTACACGTGCACTTACTGTCCAAGCACACTGTATATCAGGAACATGTTGAAGGCTGATGGAATCGGGATTTATTGCGCAAATTTGCAAAGGCAGTTTTGTTTCACAGCGTGCCAGAAGAGCACAATCCTGCCAAATGTGTTGTGCACGGCGCAGTACAAGAGCACGCCATTCCTCAGCTCTTCTGTGCTGTTTTCAGGACAAATGTCAAATCTAGATATTTAATGGGCGACTGCAGAAATTAAAGCGGGTTTTCTGAAAAATGCTTCAAAATTCATTGAGTTTATGACTAAAACAAGAACATATTTCTGTCAGCGGAGTCTGAAAATGATTTTTCTTTGATTGAAGTTCTGACTATTTTCTGATATTTTATTTTGAATTAATTAAGCATTTACTTTATTTTGATTTCTTCTTTCATTATAGCGTAGTGTTCTTCTGACTTTCAGGTACTATTTAATACAAATTCTGAAGGAGTTTTTATTTAGATATTTTCACTATTTATTATTTTTAATATTTAGATTTTATTATTTTATATTTGAAATTGTTATTTTCTTGAAATTATTTATTTTTTAGTTCGTACACAAGTAAAAACATGAAATAGATATATAAAAATAATTTTGTAAAGGGCAACACGGTGGCTTAGTGGTTAGCACTGACGCCTCACAGTAAGAAGGTCGCTGGTTTGAGTCTCGGCTGGGTCAGTTGGTGTTTCTGTGTGGAGTTTGCATGTTCTCCCTGTGTTGGCGTGGGTTTCCTCCGGGTGCTCCGGTTACCCCCACAGTCCAAACACATGCGCTATAGGGGAACTGATCAACTACACTGGCTGAAGTGTATGAGTGTGAATTTGTGTATGGGTGTTTCCCAGTACTGGGTTGCAGCTGGAAAGGCATCCGCTGTGTAAAACATATGCTGGAATTGTTGGCGGTTCATTCCACTGTGGGGATCCCTGATTAATAAAGAGACTAAGCTGAAAAGAAAATAAATGAATGAATGAATGAATGAGCTTAGTGTTCTCCTGACATTAAGGTACAGTTTTTAATATTTTTTTAAAATATTTTTATTATTTTATATACTTTTTAACTGTTTATTTTTTAGTTTGTACACAAGTAAAAAATATATATAATTTTATTCAATTACATAACTTTCCCTTATATATTCTTATTACACTGTAACTTAAAATTTGAACAAGTATTATTAAAATCATTATTTTATTTAAAAATTGGATTTAATTAATTATTTACTCACTTTAACTGGATGACGTTTTTTCACGTCTTACTGTTCTGCTAAAATTAAGGTATTAGTTTCAATACATTTATTGAAATTTATGCATACATGTGATTTATATACATTTATTTAGTTTATATATACATATATAATTTATATATTTATTTATTTTTTCTTAAATTTATTTTTAGTTCGTACACAAGACATGAAATATATATAATCTTGTATAATAACACAACTTTCCCTTTTGCACTTCCATTACACACAGTACAATCATTATTTTATTGTAAAATCATTGTCGTCGCCAAGCAGCGCCGCTTTTCAGTATTATAAACAGGTTTCTATCACGACTCAGGACACTGTTCATAATTCTGCTGGGTCACAGAGCGCATCTGAATAGTCTCATTGTAAATAACATGCGAATGTGCGCGTCTGGTGTGCGAAACTTCCATATGTCATGTGCACACCTTGTCGAGTATGCGACAAACTTTACTCCTGAAATGGCTTGTTTAATCTGCAGCAACTACTCATTTATATTTCATTCATTCATTCCTTTTCTTTTCAGCTTAGTCTCTTTATTTAACAGAGGTCACCACAGTGGAATGAACCGTCAACTTTTACAGCATATGTTTTACACAGCGGATGCCCTTCCAGCTGCAACCCAGCACTGGGAAACACCCATACACACACAACACACACACACACACACACTCATACACTACGGCCAATTTAGTTGCTCAATTCTCCTACAGTGCATGTGTTTGGACTGTAAAGGAAACCCACGCCAACACGGGGAGAACATGCAACTGACCCAGCTGGGACTCGAACCAGCAATCTTCGTGCCGCCCTACTTTTGAAACTATTCATTTATTTTTTTGTTTGTACACAAGTTAAAACATTAAATATATACACACTTTTCCCTTTTGTGCTCATTACTTTGTAACTTATTTTGCTTTAATTAAATAAGATTTACTCACTTTAACTGGTATATCTGGTATATTCAGTATATCTTAGTTTTCTTAGTTCATAATGAGTTGCAATTTCTAATATATTTATTTTTTATTTTTTTAATGTAATTCCCTAGTGTATTACCATTTTACAAACAATACAATAACTTAAAATGTTAATCTAAAGTCATTCATTGTCTTACTCTTGTTTTATCTCCAGCAACTATTCATATATATATATATATATATATATATATATATATATATATATATATATATATATATATATAATATATATATATATATATAAGCTTTGATTTTAGTTTAACCATAACAACCAAAAGCACTAAAATGACTTTCCACACGCTCTAGAAAGTCCCTCAGTATCCCTTGAGAAAGCACACAGATGTATTTAGCCTGTAATGTGATCTTTAGGTGTTGTTTTCTTCAGTCGCCTGCGCTGGTTTCTGACCCTGAGCTGAATGCAGACAGTAAACATGCGCTGTTAACATTACCCACACACCTTTCTGCTCCTGACGGCTTCATATTTAAGCTGCGGTTAATTATTGACCCAGTTAAAACCTTCAGACACTGATTGTGAAATGATCTACATGATCTATATGTGCTAAATATCATACGGTTACTAAAAAAAAGACTGATTAAATATTGAATAAATACTACAGAAATTAGCCAGTAAATGTGTTAGCTGTTTTTCTTTATAACATTTACTCTGGGTCTGTGTTTTAATGAGGAAATGGACAAAGGGTGAATTGAATATGTTAAATATAAGATAAAATACCATAATAAAAGAGTAAAATAATTAATATGTTGAAGTGGTAGACGCATGATGTTGTAAAGAAGTGGGTCAAACATTCAGCTTGCCGTAAAATTCATGTGTATAATATTTTTGTTGATTATGATGAGATGTCTATTGTTTGAAGTATGGCATGACACTTGGATGCTCTTGGCACACTTTGGGTCCATTAGTAGCAATTGAGCATCAACGCCACAGCCTACCTGAGTATTGCTGCTGACCATGTCCATCCCTTTATGAGCACAGTGTCTCCATCTTCTGATGGCTACTTCCAGCAGGATAACGCAGCATGTCATAAAGCTCAATCATCTCAGACTGCTTTCTTGAACATGACGATGAGTTCACTGTACTCAAATGGCCTCCACAGTCAGCAGATCTCAATCCAATAGAGCAGCTTTGGGATGTGGTGGAACGGGAGATTGGCATCATGGATGTGCAGCCGACAAATCTGCAGCAACTGTGTGATGCTATCATGACAATATGGAGCAAAATCTCTGAGGAATATTTCCAGCAGCTTGTTAAATCTCTGCCAAGAAGGATTAAGGCAGTTCTGAAGACAATTGCGGCTCTGACCTGCTACTAGTAAGGTGTACCTAATAAAGTGGCCGGGGAGTATTCGCACACTGCTGACACACAACCCCCTATAAATATTAACTTCTGCATAACAGCTCCCCTTTAAAGCTTCTTCCTCAAAGCGGACACCTTTTCCCACTCATCTGGAGTTTAAGGCGTCAGTAAACATGAGCTGAAAGAGACGAAGAGAGCACAGTAAGTGTTTAGGATGAATTGGCTCTGCAGGCACTTCATTTAAAGTGAAAAATGCCGAACATCAGGGTCAAGTGAAGGATTTGGCCAGAACGAGCTGAGCCAGCAGGAAAATCAATCACTTTAGCCACTTTCCGAAGCCTGAAATGTGATTACCTCAGTCTGTGCTGTTCATGCAGCTAATGAAATGAGCTCCTGACCTGACTGTTTGCATGAAGACCCTCTAAAAGTCATTGAGGGAAAGAGGAGAGTTCTCAAAAAGGAGGTCATGGGTTCAGCTAACAAGGAAAGCAAGATGCCTTTATCGGACGTGATTATTATCAGTGATGTTTAATGCTTGAGTCTAAAAGTATGAGTGTGCATACCGAAACATCTGCCTGTTATGAGCTATCTTTATTTTAACAGACAGTGAAAGACCTTTAAACGACATCCTGACCTCCAGACAGGTGTTCTCCTGCAATCCGCGCCTCTCTCCGGATTAAATCCCACTTCATCCATCGCATCCCAAATCCTCCAAAATGTAAACCCAAAGTTCCAGCGCTGCAGGAATGTCAGGTCTCTTCCTCAGCTTCTCAGGATTAGCCCTGAAGACAGATTTGCGACGCTGTCAAAACAACCATCCGGAGATCTAAACTTCCCACCCCTGTGCTCTTACCTGACATGAGGGTTTAGAGATTCCTGAAGGAGGATTCGATGACAGTCTTCAATCCTGATGGAGGAAACACACAAAAACAAAAAGTGTGGAGAGGTATCAGTCAATAGCTCGGGCTGATTGTCGATCTGTTGAGCGTTCGCTGGTTATATTTACTTGCATACAGCTGAGGTACGAGTTATCAGCCCCCAATTTCTAATAACTAATATAATAATATAATATATATATATAATATAAATATAATAACTGATGTATTTTCTCTTTGTCATGATGACAGTGAATAATATTAGACTAGATATTCTTCAAGACACTAGTGTTCAGCTTAAAGTGGCATGTAAAGGCTTCACTAGGGTAATTAGGGTAAAGATAGGGTAATTAGGCAAGTCATTGTATAACAGTGGTTTGTTCTGGAGACAATCCAAATGTTTGCTGGTGGTAACAGGCAACAACTAGTTAAAAAGAGCCATCGGTGTAAAAACGATCACGTGTCAGAACTGTCAGGGACGAATATTAAACTTTCTGTGAACTTCTTACAAGCTTTGAAGACTTCACATAAAACTAGAGGAACTGTCTCACCTCATTACAGCTCTCCTAGAGGGCCTGAAACTTTGGATTATATTGAAGTACAGTTCCACTTTTGCATTGTCAACTCAAGCAGTCATGCAAACACCAAGGCTTGTTTCAGTATTAATAATTGTTGATTGATATATTGTCACAGAAACCATTGCAATGAGCGATATTAGCCGGGTTTACATGGACATGTGAATCAAGTCTTTTCAAAGAATGCAGGAATAAATAATATTTATGAATAAATAAATTCCAAATGTGAATTAGGTGCATTTTTATTCATGGTTAGCGGCTGACTGGGGTTTTGGTAACCTAGCGAGCAATTGTTAAGAAGTCACATGGGCGTAACGTTTATTCAGTAAATACATTTACATCTCCTATTATTCACATTAACGCTTTTTAGCACAAGTCTAATACAATCCTTATAGTATAAATATTAAAAATTATAATATTCAAATATTAAAAATTTAAAATATTGTAAAAAATAAAATGTTTAAAAATTATAATAAAATTAAGGGAATTAAGGGATTTTTATTAGGAAATTTGCTGATAAAATCCCTGCTAATAACTAATGTTGATTGTAGCCTTGTTTCCATCGTAATGAGAAACGAATCTTTTCAAAGATCACAAAAAAAACAACAACGAAATAACTGATCTGAATAATGTCACACCTGCTGCAGTGCCTCTGGTGGTTTTCAAGGGCACCAGTTTTTGTTTTGGTTTGTGTTTTGTATCCTAGTCATGTGATCACTCCTTGTTTCCAGCTGTCCCTCATTGTCTAATTAGTTCTCTCTTTATAAGCCCTGTTATGTTGTGTTTAGTTTGCCTTTGGATTTTCAATGTTCTGTTTAGGTTTGTCGTGCTTTATTCATGATCTGGTTCATCGTGTTTGGTTTGTTTGTTTGTTTGTTCACTTTGTTTAGTATCATTACTATGTTTTTGGATACCTGTTTAGTTTGTGTTTGATTCACTTTTGAGCTTAATTTTTGCACTTCGTGTTTTCCTCGATTTTGGTACCTTGCCTGTCCCTTTGTCATTTTTTCGGGATCTTTTATTGTTTGACAATAAATGTGTTTTGCTGCACTTGGATCTTTCCGTTGTTTTTATGATACCCAGTCGTGACAAATAAGGTGCGTTTATGTTAGAGCAGCTAACTGAGGTATTGGTAACCTAGCAACCAAAAGCCAAGCATGAAGGGGTCACATGGGTGTAATGTTCACCACGTCACGTGTGTTTCCATCTCTCATTATTCAAATGAACCCTTTTTCACACACATCCAAGCAAACGCAAAACATTTTGCCGAATTTTTACTCATAGTTTGGAGAAATGTCTATTATTTGTTGCTCATGCGATGCTGCCGTTAACATGTGACTAACGTTAATAGTAGTTGGGTTTCAATCGTAATGCAAATCGAAGCTTTTCAAAGAAAAGAAAAAAAAGAAGACAATAAAATCTGAATGAGCTGCGTTTCTGTTATTGTGAGAGTGGATGGCTGAGGTATTGGTAACCTAGCAACCAACAGTAAACAAGCCAAGCATGATGGAGTGACATTGTGTAAACACGGGCAAGACAAGAGCCCCTTTCACACAGTGATACTGGTAAATATCCAGAAAATTTCCGGAACGACTTTACCAGTAAACTCAAAAATCGCTGTTTACACAGTTGAGGACATTATGGGATTTTTCCAGAAAAAAGCAATCACACATCTTTTCCAAAATAGCGGTAAATTCTGACATCATTCACCAGAAATGAGCTCTAAACAGCTGCGCTTGTATTTGTAAACATTTGACTACATCACAAACCCTGTGGATGATCAGTATTGTGAACAACTTCGCTGAAAACATATAGAGAAACACTTTCGCATGTTGAGATGTACATGATATGAGTGTGTGCTGGCACTCACCGGCTGCTTTACGTGCACACGCGTCACAGCCTGAAGGTAAACAAACTGCGTTCACACAGCACAGCATTCCGGAAAATTACTGCTAATGTTACAACTTCTCTTTCCGGAAAGTAGCCAGAACGAATTAACCGGTATTTTCAAAAAGGGCCTGTTCACACAGAGAAAGGTCTGTAAGTGTGAAAGGTGCTAATGAAAGGAAAACGTGTCTGAAGCCGTTTTTAAAGTCCATGTAGCCAGTTCATCATGATCCTCCAGCTGTGTCTGTTTAATCAATCTGAAACAGGAACTGGTGTGTGTGAGGTGCATGCTGGAAGTTGTAGTTCGTATATGTGGCATGTAGTGTTAGTAGCTAGATCGCTAGTGATTAGCACATCGTAACAGTAGTTCGGTTTCCCTTGTAATGTGAATTATGTGTTTTTATCATTGTAAGAGTGGCTGACTGAGTTTTTTTGGTAACCCAGCAACCAACAGTAAACAAGGCAAGCATAATGAAGTCATGTGAGTGCAATGTTCACTGATTGGCTAATGAGTTTATTTGGCAAATGCTTGCCCATCTCCCATTATTTTACACAGGCGCCTTTAAATAAAATGTATTATTATTATTATTATTATTATTATTTGCATATTTCCTTTTTTGGCACACATCTAAGCGAGCATAAAAATTGTGTTTATTGTGTAAAAAAGTTTCATTCTTAACCTTATTTAGATTCTGTGACTTAGTGAATGTCTAAATATAAGCTTCGACAATGGGGTCGATGAACGCAAATCTGCTTTAATGTCATTTGTGAATGAACTTCTTCCAAACCATCAGTAGTTGTCAAGGGAAAAAGTACAAATTGCGCTTTTCTTCAGCTGTCGGGCATTGTTTTTGAAGAGTTCCTGCGCACGCTGACTGAGAGTAGACGTGCAATCAGCTAAAACCTTGCTGAAATTAATTTTATATATTGCGTGACCAAAAATGATTGAGCCCATGTGCATGTGTACAGCACGATTAGTCGATATATTGATTATTGCGACAGGCCTATCAGTGCCAAACATGCACAAAGTGTCTATGACATGAGTAAGCGTACACATCCCTGTTTCCACTCCACCCTCATCTTTATTTAATCCGGGTGTCATTGTTTCCATGTGCACAGACAATTTATAGCGGACAAAACAGCCTCGTTCAATATGCAACATTTTCCGTTTTGGCAGCGCTGTCCTTTTTAACTTTAATCTTCATATTATATAAAAAACTGAAGTAGGGTGTTTGGATGTTAGCTGCTCTACAACAGACTGCTATATTGAATTCTGGGATGGGTATTGTTTTTGCATGATTGCATTATACTGGGAAGTTTGTGATAGTATTGTTTTAAGTATTGCATTAACAATATATTTAAGATTTATGCAGAAAAAATGCTGTTTTTATTATCCATTATAAAAAAAATACATATTTATTAAATGTTCATACTAAAATAAAGAATATAGATCGTTTTCTGATCCAATTAAATCTAATCTAATGTCGAGGTGCATTTATTTGGAAACATTTTCAGCTCTATATGTTAATCTTTGGGATGCTCTAGCCAATAGCAGAACAGCACCTACTGTGTAGTTCTGTAAATTTGCATAAACCCAGCTAATTACTAATGATAACAGTAGTCGGGTTTCCATCATAATGAGAAGCCAATCTTTATCACAATGCTATTACACGGCTAATTTCTCATGAAGCTAAATATTTGCATGCATGCACTGTTAATATGCTTACGTATCAGCGCATGGATTAAATCACCAGTGTTAGCTCGAGAAAACTGTGACGTTAAACACGTCTGCGCTCTCAGGTTTCAGTCTGGCCAGCAGCTGCAGGATTCACAAAACTGCCTTTCAGACAGACTCTTCATGCGGGAGCACTAGATGTCGCCCACCGCTGATCTAGAATCAGCTCATATTGATCACATAGAGAGCCTGATGAGGACAGATGAGGTTAAACTGCCTTCAGATCAGACATAGTAAAATGATGATGCATTTGCAGGAACTTGCGAGTGATGCTGAAGTCTTACATAAATGCAGAAGATGTGAGATAATCAATGCATTTGCATGACACTTCAAGAATACTTTAATGCACTGTACAACTGATTAGTTGAGTTTACTTACAATTATTAAGTTAATGAACAATGTGCTTACTAATAAAAATGTTATTAATCAGCTGAACAGTTCTAAGATACAACAGGTTTGTTTTCTTTTAAGGCAACAGTTTCAGGCAATAACTCAATTAATCAAAGTAAAAGCAATCAGCCTACAGTCTAATGTTTGAAAAAAATAATAATTAGATAATCACTTTTAAATTCAACTCACTTGCAGAGCAACAGGTTTACAAACATTTAAAAGTCGGCTAATCTCTAGTAAAGTCAAATAATCTCTAATAAAGTCAACTTATCTCTTTTAAAGTTAACTAGATGCTTTTGAAGTAAACAAATTGCTTTTAAAAAGCAGCTATGATTATTAAAGTCAATTAATCCCTCCCAATTCAACTAATCTCTTTTTAAGTCAACTAACCGATTTGAAAGTCAACTTACAGTACCTATTTTAAGGCAACTAATCACTTTTAAAGCCAACTAATTGATTTTAAAGTCAACTAATCACGTTTAAAGTCAACTAACCTATTTTGAAGTCAACTAACCGATTTTAAACTCAACTAATAACTTTTAAAGTCAACTTACCTATTTTAAAGTCAACTAATCACTTTTAAAGTCAACTTACCTATTTCAAAGGCAACTAATCATTTTTAAAGTTAACTAATCACTTTTAAAGTCAACTAACCGATTTTAAAGTCAACTAATCACTTTTAAAGTCAACCAACCGATTTTAAAGGCAACTAATCACTTTTAAAGTCAACTAACCTATTTTGAAGTCAACTATATTTTGAAGTCAACTAATCACTTTTAAAGTCAAATAACCAATTGTAAAGTCAACTAATCACTTATAAAGTCAACTAACCGATTTCAAAGGCAACTAATCATTTTTAAAGTCAACTAACCTATTTTAAAGTCAACTATATTTTGAAGTCAACTAACCAATGTTAAAGTCAACTAACCGATTGTAAAGTCAACTAATCACTTTTAAAGTCAACTAATCACTTTTAAAGTCAACTAATCACTTTTAAAGTCAACTAACCGATTGTAAAGTCAACTAATCACTTTTAAAGTCAACTTACCTATTTCAAAGGCAACTAATCATTTTTAAAGTCAACTAACCTATTTTGAAGTCAACTATATTTTGAAGTCAAGTAATCACTTTTAAAGTCAACTAACCGATTGTAAAGTCAACTAATCACTTTTAAAGTCAACTTACCTATTTCAAAGGCAACTAATCATTTTTAAAGTCAACTAACCTATTTTGAAGTCAACTATATTTTGAAGTCAACTAACCAATGCTAAAGTCAACTAACCAATTTTAAAGTCAACTAATCACTTTTAAAGTCAACTAACCTATTTTGAAGTCAACTATATTTTGAAGTCAACTAACCAATGCTAAAGTCAACTAACCGATTGTAAAGTCAACTAATCACTTTTAAAGTCAACTTACCTATTTCAAAGGCAACTAATCATTTTTAAAGTCAACTAACCTATTTTGAAGTCAACTATATTTTGAAGTCAACTAACCAATGCTAAAGTCAACTAACCAATTTTAAAGTCAACTAATCACTTTTAAAGTCAACTTACCTATTTCAAAGGCAACTAATCATTTTTAAAGTTATCTAATCACTTTTAAAGTCAACTAATCATTTTTAAAGTTAACTAATCACTTTTAAAGTCAACTAACCTATTTTGAAGTCAACTATATTTTGAAGTCAACTAACCAATGTTAAAGTCAACTAACCAATTTTAAAGTCAACTAATCACTTTTAAAGTCAACCAATTTTAAAGTCAACTAATCACTTTTAAAGTAGCAAGCTTACGCACCTTTTTAAAGTAAATTTATTAATCACTTTTAAAGTCGACTAATCACTTTTACTGCAAAGGATTTAATCACTTTTTTTAAGTTAAGTAATAGTTTTTAAAGCAACGGGTTTACTCACTTTAAGTAAAGTCAACTAACCTGCTTTTACAGATTATTAAGGTCATGTTTGACACTTCATCAGATACTACAGTAATCCTGCATGCTCCGTTTGCTGTGCTGTGTTGTGTTTATTAACAGCTGAATCCCCTCAGCCCCTCATGTAAATAATGGAGTACAGTGACTGGTTTGGGGGGTTGGTTTATGTTTCACGAGTCTAAAAGTTGAACAGAGAAACTTAAGTAACTAAGAAATATTTTTTTACCAACATATTTAAATACTCTGCTTATTGCATGAAAACTATGAAATAAAGAAACATCTGCAGGACCATTTCATGGTAAAGTGTTTATTAGTTGAATACTAAACATGACATTGCACTTCATAAATATTGCTGGCTTTTTGACAATAAAAGTGTCTGAAAATACATGTGTCGGGCAAATAATGGCTTAAAAACTCACCTGTTGATAAAAAAGCTAGTATTTGATCCCTGACCTGCAACTAAAAAAAGCCAATTGATTTATTGTCTTTTTATTCAACTAATTGCTTTTATAAATCAAATAATTGCTTTCAAAACAATGGTCTCTCAAACTTCAAGTCAACAAGTCACCTTTCAAGCAACAAATTTACTCCTTTTTGTAGTAAAAGTTAATCAATCGCTTTAAAGGCAGCAAATCAGGTTCACCTTAAATTCTTCAATCTATCGCTTTTAAGTACAACTAATTGCTTTTAAAGTCAACCAATTGGTTTTCCTTACATCAACAGATTAGTTTTGAGGTCAACTAATCACAAATTAACTGGTCACTCTTAAAGACAAATAATCACTTTTAAAGTCAACCAGTCGGTTTTCCATGAATCAACTGATTGTTTTTAAAGGCAACTTTTAAGGTCAACTAATATCTCTTAAATTCAACCAATCGGTTTCCTGTAAATCAACTGATCACTCTTAAAGTCAACTCATCACTTTTAAAGCCAATTAAACCTTTTTAAAATCAACTAATCACTTTCAAAGTCAACAAACCATTTTTAAAGCCAACTAATCACTTTTTAACTCAACCAATTGTTTTTTTCCTCGAATCAACTGATTGCTCCTAATGAAGGCCAGTCGCTTTAAAAGTTACTAGTTACTTTTAAATTTAACCAGACTGTTTCCTCAAATCAACTGATCGCTCTTAAAGGCAACCAATTGTTTTTAAAGTCAGCTAAACATTTTTAAAGTCAATTAGTCACTTTTAAACACAACCAATCGGTTTCCTTAAATCAACAGATCGCTCTTAATATCAGCTAAACACATTTAAAGTCAACTAAACATTTTTAAATTTAACCAATCTGTTTCCCTATATCAACCGATCGCTCAATGTCAGCCAATCGCTTCCAAAGTCAGCTAAACATTTTCAAACTCAACCAGTCGGTTTCGTTTAACCAACCGATCGCTCTTAATGTAAGCTAAACACTTTTAAAGTCAACTAGACACTTTTTAAGTCAACCAATCAGTTTCCTTAAATCAACCGATCCCTCTTAATGTAAGCTAAACACTTTTAAAGTCAACTAGACACTTTTTAAGTCAACCAATCAGTTTCCTTAAATCAACTGGTCGCTCCTGAAGTCAGCCAATCTCTTTCAAACTCAGCTTATCACTATGAAATTCAACCAATCGTTTTTTTTTTTGTTTGTTTGTTTGTTTGTTTGTTTGTTTGTTTGTTTGTTTGTAAATCAACTGATCACTCTTAAAGGCAACCAATCTTTTTCAAAGTCAACTAAGCACTTCAAATCACCATGTTAATTCACTTTTTAAATGCCTTTTTTACAGAAGTTTAAGCTCAGGTTTGGCACTCGCCGTCATCATACTGTGCTGTGTTGTGTTTATTAACAGCTGAAACCCCTCAGCCCCTCATGTAAATAATGGAGTACAGTGACTGGTTTAAGGGGTTGGTTCATGTGTCACGAGTCTAAAAAAAAGAGCCAACATCTATTAACACCCTGTTTATTGCATGAACAATCTAAAGTAAAACACATCTGCAGAGCTCTTTGTGAGCAGAGAGTTTATTAGTTGTATATTAAACTTGCCATTGCACATCATAAATACTGTTGAGTCTTTGACCATAACAGTGCCGGAAATCCATAACTCTCCTGTTGATGACTACATAGGAAAAGATGCTGACTAGCATTTGATCCCTGACCTGTAACTAGCGCACACTAAGAGCACAAGCGGTTCCTCCATTAAGGCTCTTGTGTGATTGACGTGGTGTGGATTGGGAAGAGAAGGAATGTTCCTTCATTCCCCGGAGGCTGGACTCAGACAACTGCTGCTCTATTTTAAACACAGCCCTAAATAACAGGTTAGTGTGTTGGGCGGGATTCGGACCTCAGTGGCCAATCAGTGGCTAGAACTGAGGTCAGCGTCTATTAGCAGGGTCTAAGTGTTGCTAATGCGAGTGTCTGGTATGCTAGCTTTTCCTAATTAGCTGTGCTAGCTAAATACGGGCCATCTCAGACAAGCCGATATTTAGAGAGGAGGATTGCATTCTTACAGGAATAACTTCAGCTTTCGTTATTTTATCATTCTGATGCTAATAAATATAGCAGCACCATAGCAACCCTGCTAACAACATGCTAGTCTATACTAGAAACATGCTAGTAACATGCTAGGATTGCATTTTTACAGGATTTAATTTTCGTTCATTTGTCATTCTGATCCTATTAACTATAGAAACACCATAGCAACCCTGCTAACAACATGCTAATCAATACTAGAAACATGTTAACATGCTAATCTACGCTAGAAACATGCTAACAACATGCTAGGATGCTAACCTAACAACATGCTAACATGCTAACCCCTAACCCACTATAGCAACCCTGCTAACAATGTACTAATCCATACCACAAACATGCTAACATGCACACTAGAAGCATGTTGACAACGTGCTTATCAATACTAGAAACATGCTAACAACAGGCCAACCTATTCTATAAATTTGCTAACATGCTAATCCATGCTAGAAACATGTTAACAACCTGCTAATCAATACTAGAAACATTCTAACATGCTAATCCATACAGCAAACATGGCAACAACATGCTAATCTATACTAAAACATGTTAATCCATACTAGAAACATTTCAACAACATGCAAACGCATACTAAAACATGCTAACACATTCTAGAAACAGGCTAAAAACCTGCTTTTTCATACTGAAAACAACATGCTAACGACATGCTAATTTATACTTGAAATGCTAAATACATGCTAGGCCATAATAGAAACATGCAAACATGCTAATCTATACTAGAAACATGTTAACAACATGCTTATCCATAGTAGAAATGTGCAAACAACATGCTAATCTATACTTAAACAAGTTAATCCATACTAGAAACATGCTAACAACAGGCCAATCCATAAATCTATAAATTTACTAACATGCTAATCCATGCTAGAAACATGTTAACAACCTGCTCATCCATACTAGAAACATGCTAACAATGCCAATCCATACTAGAAACATGCTAACATGCAAATTTACACAGCAAACATCTTAACAACATGCTAATATATACTAAAACATGTTAATCGATGCTAGAACCATGTCAACAACATGCAAAAACATTCATACTACAAACATGCTAACATATTCTAGAAACAGGCTAACAACTTGCTTATTCATACTAGAAACAATATGCTAATGACATGCTAATTCATACTTAAAATGTTAACAACATGCTAATCATTAATAGAAACATGCAAACAACATGCTAATCCATACAACAAACATGTTGACAACATGCTAATCCATATAACAAACATGTTGACAACATGCTAATCCATATAACAAACAAGTTGACAACATGCTAATCTATACTAAAACATGTTACTCCATACTAGAAACATTCCAACAACATGCAAAAACATGCATACCACAAAAATGCTAAAATTCTAGAAACAGGCTAACAACATGCTTATTCATACTAGAAACATGCTTACAGCATGCTAATCTATTCTAGAAACATGTTAACAACATGTGAATCTATACAAGAAACATGTTAACAACATGCTAATCCATACTAGAAACATTTTAACAACATGCTAATCTATACTAAAACATGTTATTCTGTACTAGAAACATGTCAACAACATGCAAATGCATACTACAAACATGCTAACACATTTTAAAAACAGACTTATAATATTCTAAAGTCAACATACTATAAACAGCATGCTAATGCATTCTACAAACATAATAAACATGCTAATCCATACCAGAAACATGCTAACATGCTAATTCAAACAATACCCATGCTAACAGCATGGTAATTTATACTAAAACATGTAAATACATGCTTATAAACATGCTAACACATTCTAGAAACAGGCTAATGACATGCTAATTCATACTAAAACATGTTAACTCATACTAGAAACATGTCAACAGCATGCAAAAACATGTATACTACAAACATGCTCACACATTCTAAAAACAGGCTAATATTATACTACATTCAATATAAAATTCATACTAGAAACAGCATGCTAATGCATTCAACAAACATGCTACCATGCCAATCCATGCTAGAAACATGTTAACAACCTGCTAATCCATACTAGAAGCATGCTAACAAGTGTGCCGATCCATACTAAAACATGTTAACATGCTAATCCATACAATAAACGTTAACAACATGCTAATCTACACTAAAACGTGCAAATCCATATTATAAAGATGCTAACACATTCTAGAAACAAGCAAACAACTTGCTCATTCATACTAGAAACAACATGCTAACGACATTGTAATTCATACTAAAAAATGCTAACAAAATGCTAATCCACAATAGAAACATGCAAACAACATGCTGATCCATACTAGAAACATGTTAACAACATGCTAATCCATATTAGAAACATGTTTACAACATGCTAATCCATACAGTGTATGTGTGTGTAAGTGTATGTGTGTGTGTGTACATGTGTGAGTGTGTGTGTGTAAGTACGCATGTATGTTTATGTATGTGTGTAGTGTGAGTGAGTGAGTGTATATTAATGCATGTATGTGTGTGTTAGCGTTAGCACAGGGTTCATATGGATTTGGCACATGTGTGTGTGATTTAAGAGGCGATGAACGCCAGCCAAGAGCAAACTTGATATGATCATCAGCGTCGAGCGTCTCGAGCCTGCAGAATAAATGCGCCGTTAACAATAACATCACGTTTAAGCGCTTTACAGCTCGTTTGGCCGCGTCTGGCGTGCTTTACGCTCGGTGTTTGTGTTGCGCAAATTGAAGAATTGCGTTTAAGTGCTGAACACATGCTAAACGCTGAGCGATTAGGAGCATTAGCGGCTCCAGATCTGCAGGAGGCTCCGCGGGTCACGTGGAGAACGGGCACAGGTGTTTCTCATTGAGAGGGCTTTGTGTGCTGTAATGCAGACGCTCAGTGGACGCTAGACACTCACTCGGAGTTATTTATCTCTGCGCTCGTTTCTGTGCTGGAGAAGATCTGATGGATGAGGACGATTATTTACCTGCACTGAATGATGTACGGCAGAATATCGAGGGTCTGAGTTCAGTGTAAGGTTAGAGTTTAAAGGGAAATTGGGAATATAACCATATACAATTCTGATATATGGAAACATATGCAAATGACAACCATGACATGACATAGATGGTCATATTTAGATTTCACATATATTCAAGTCCAACTATTTATAATTATTATTATTTTTATTTTCCAATATTTCCCAAATGATGTTTCCAACAGATTCATAAACGTTTCACAATATTTCCTCTAATATTTGTTCTTCTGGAGAAAGTCTTTATTTGTTTTATTTTGAGTAGAATAAAAGCAGTTTTTAATTGTTTTAAAGCCATTTTAAGGTCAATATTATTAGCCCCCTTTTGTGTGTGCATCAATAATAATAATTAATAATATTAATAATAATAATAACAGTAATAATAATAATAATAATAATTATTATTATTATAACAATAGTAATATAATAATATTGTAATAATAATAATAGTAATAAAAATAATGATAATAATAATAATAATAATAATAATAATATTAATGATAATAGTAATATTAATAAAAGTAATAATAATAATGATAGTAATAGCAATAATATTAATGATAATAGTAATAATAATAATAATAGTAGTAATAATAATAATAGTAGTAATAATATTAATGATAGTAGTATTACTAATAATAGTAATATTAATAATAGTAATAGTAATAATAATAATAATAATAATAATAATAATAATAATAATGATGATAATAATATTAATAATAATAATAATAATAATGGTATTAATAATAATAGTAATAATATTAATAATAATAATTATTATTATTATTATAGTAATAATAGTAATAATAATAATAATAGGGAGACACGGTGGCGTAGTTTGTAGCGCTGTCGCCTAACAGCAAGAAGGTTGCCGGTTCAAGCCTCAGCTGGGTCAGTTGGCATTTCCCCGTGTTGGTGTGGGTTTCCCCCAAACTCCAAACACATGCGCTACAGGGGAACTGATGAACTGAACTGGCCGTAGTGTATGAGTGTGTGTGTGTGTGTGTGTGAATGAGTGTGTATGGGTGTTTCCCAGTGTTGGCTTGCAGCTGGAAGAAGAAAGATAATTATAATCAATAATTACACGCACACACAGCCAGTGCCGGTGGCCGACAGTTCTCAGCCCACCTGAGTCGCCCTCATCTGGAGCAAATTACAGCACGAGCAGCGGCACAATCTGGCTCACATTAGCAGAGCCGCACCGCAGACCGACCCAGCAAACAACCACTCACACTCACCGATTCTGATCCTGCGCAGGATGACACACGCACACACGATCTGGACTCAACATCAGATGCACACACACACACACACATCCACAAACATACATGCAGGCACACACACACATACATGTGCAAACACAAAGACACACACACACTCACACATACACACAAAAACACAAGCACACACATACATGATTCATTGATTCATTTTCCTTCAGCTGAGTCCCTTTACTCATCAGGGGTCACCACAGCAGAATGAACCGCCAACTATTCCAGCTTGTGTTTTACACAGTGGATGTCCTTCCAGCTGCAACCCAGTACTGGGAAACACCCATGCACACACACTCATACACTATGACCAGTGTAGTTGATCAGTTCCCCTATAGCGCATGTGTTTGGACTGTGGGGGAAACCGGAGCACCCGGAGGAAACCCACACCAACACGGGGAGAACATGCAAACTCCACACAGAAACACCAACTGACCCAGCCGAGACTCAAACCAGAGACCTTCTTGCTGAAAGGCGACAGTGCTCACCACTGAGCCACTGTGACACCCAAGAAATGAATAATAGACAGAAAAAATAAGATATGTGGGTGTGTGTTTGTGTGTGTGTGTGTGTGTGTGTGTGTCTGTGTATGTGTGTGTGTTTGCGTGTGTGTGTCTGTGTATGTGTTTGCGTGTGTGTGTGTGTGTCCTTCAGATTTCCGCAATGATCCCTAATGGTGTTTTATCAGGTCTCAGTAATGAAGGGATCAGTGCTGGACCTCGGGGACACTGAAGGGCCCTTCCTCAGTAATAGCTGATGCTATCAGCAGGAGCCCACAGGAAGGAACACACACACACACACACACACACACACACACTCGCTGTTCCCATTCTGTGTGTGATAGCGCTTTACAAACACACCGGATCTGCCAACAACCTCCCAACATGAGGAACCCCTGCGCTCATTACTGAGAATGTGTGTGTGTGTGTGTGTGTGTGTTTAGTGTGTGTGTGTGTGTGTGTGTGTGTGTGTGTTTAGTGTGTGTGTGTGTGTGTGTTTAGTGTGTGTGTGTTTAATGTGTGTTTAATGCATGTATGTTTTGGTATGCGTATTTAGTGTGTGTGTGTGTGTGTTTTTAGTGTGTGTGTGTTTAATGTGTGTTTAATGCATGTATGTTTTAAGTATGCGTGTTTAGTGTGTCTGTGTGTGTTTAGTTTGTGTTTGGTGGGTGTGTGTGTGTATGTGTGTTTAGTGTGTGTTTGGTGTGTTTAGTGTGTGTTTAGTGTTTGCTTGATGCATGTATGTTTTGGTATGTGTGTGTGTGTGTTTAATGTGTGTTTAGTGTGTGTTTGATGCATATGTGTTTTGGTGTGTGTTAAGTGTGTGTGTTTAGTGTTTGTTTGATGCATGTATGTTTTGGTGTGTGTGTGTGTGTGTGTGTGTGTGTGTGTGTGTGTGTTTAATGTGTGTGTGTTTGTTTAGTGTGTGTGTGTGTGTGTTTGTTCATGTGTGCATTTGTGTGTGTGTGTGTGTGCATGTGTGTCTGTGTGTGCATATGTATTTGTGCATCTGTGTTTGTGTATACGTCTGTGTTTGCAGTGTGTGTGTTTGTCTGCTTTTGTGTGTACTTCTGCACCTGTGTTTGTGTGTGCGTATGTGTATGCAGTGTGTATGCATGAGTGCTTCTGTGTTTGCATTCGCGTCTGTGCATCGATGTTTGTGTCTGTGTGCGCATGCATTAGTGCATCTGTGTTTGTGTGTGCGCCTGTGTATGCAGTGTGTGTGTGCTTGTGCATATGTGTTTGTGTGTGCGCCTGTGTATGTGTGTGTGTGCTTGTGCATGTGCGCCTGTGTTTGTGTGTGCATGGAGTGTGTGTGTGTGTGTGCGTTTTCCAAAAAAACAATCAACCAATGGGGTGAGCTAAATAACATTTATTTAAAGCAGATGAAGGAAAAGCTCAATATTGTCGTATTATTTCTGGAATAAACAACACGTTCTCTGTCTTGACTTGGGCTCTTTGAGATGTTTGTCCTGGAACAAGAGCAGCGCTGTGAGTGAGCGCAGTGTGTGTGCAGTGAGCGTGATCAGGTGTTGCAGCAGTAATGCACCGGCCACAGTTTGCTCTTTTCCTCCAGCAGATAAGCGTTCCCTCTGAGCACCTTTCCTCCGGGGAGAACTCTCTGACCCGGCTGCGGTGGGTTCTGCATGCGCTGCGAATGCTGATAAGCCTCCATTCATCCGCTCTGCGTCCCCCCCGCTGCACCTCTTTCTCTCCATATTTTGGTGCGCCTCCATTGACTTTCTCCTCCTTTCAGAGCGTCTGTAATCCGGGCTCAGTGTCCGGCTCGGCCTCCACAGAGCGGCTTTATTCCTGCGCGTCCGTCCGTCTGTCCACTGGAGGGTTTATCTGCCGAGGCTTTCAGGCCTGCTCTTAATGACCGGCATGGGGAAACTCACATGCTTGGCTTCCCAGGACTGCAAAACACCATGATGATGTCACAGAGGGAAAACCACAGGACAAGAGAATTAAAGAGATCCTGTGTGTGTGTGTGTGTGTGTGTGTGTGTGTGTGTGTGTGTGTGCGTGCGTGCGTGCGTGCGTGCGTGCGTGCGTGTGTGTGTGTGAGTGTGTGTGTACTGGTTTTAGTGGATTACAGGGACTGTTTGTAAATTTCTATAATGGCATGGGTATGATCTAGTTGTACTCTATTAAAGGCCATGAAACAGAACTTAAGATCGTCCTTTTTCCTCTATTGTGATGTACATACACTTGAAACGGTCCTGAAACAAGAAAAAATGTAGGCTGGTGCATGATTTCCTTCTTTAGAAACCAATTACAATGTTAAAAGACGGGCGCTGTTAACAAAATAAAGGAAGACGAATGGACAAATTCCGAGCAGAGATGAGACATAATGATAACCCTGCCCTAAAGGACTGATAGCCCCGCCCTAAAGAATGAATAACTCTTTCCTTAATTACTAGAACTGATAGCTCTTCCTTAAATTACTATTAGCTCCACCCTAAAGGACTGATAGCCAAATCCTAAATTACTACTCTTAAGCGCTGATAGCTCCACCCTATATCACTGATAGCTCCACCCTAAAGAACTAATAGCCCCACGATATAGCGCTGATAGCTCCACCCTATATCACTGATAGCTCCACCCTAAAGAACTAATAGCACCACGATATAGCACTGATAGCTCCACCCTAAAGAATTAATAACCCCGCCCTATAGCACTGATAGCTCCACCCTAAAGAACTAATAGCCCCACGATATAGCACTGATAGCTCCACCCTAAAGAATTAATAACCCCGCCCTATAGCACTGATAGCTCCACCGTAAAGAACTAATAGCCCCATGATATAGCACTGATAGCTCCACCCTAAAGAATTAATAGCCCCACGATATAGCACTGATAGCTCCACCCTAAAGAATTAATAACCCCACCCTATAGCACTGATAGCCCAACCGTAAAGAACTAATAGCCCCGCCCTATAGCACTGATAGCTCCACCCTAAAGAATTAATAACCCCGCCCTATAGCACTGATAGCTCCACCCTAAAGAATTAATAGCCCCACGATATAGCACTGATAGCTCCACCCTAAAGAATTAATAACCCCACCCTATAGCACTGATAGCTCCACCCTAAAGAATTAATAGCCCCACGATATAGCACTGATAGCTCCACCCTAAAGAATTAATAACCCCGCCCTATAGCACTGATAGCTCCACCGTAAAGAACTAATAGCCCCACGATATAGCACTGATAGCTCCACCCTAAAGAATTAATAACCCCACCCTATAGCACTGATAGCCCAACCGTAAAGAACTAATAGCCCCGCCCTATAGCACTGATAGCTCCACCCTAAAGAATTAATAACCCCGCCCCATAGCACTGATAGCCCAACCCTAAAGAACTGACAGCCCCGCCCTAAAGGAAAGATAGTTTCACATTAAAGAGCTGGGAGCCCCGCCCTAAATGATTAATAGCTCCACCCTAAACTATTGACAGCCCCACCCTAAAGGACAGATAATTCCACACTAAAGAGCTGAGAGCCCCGCCCTAAATTATTAATAGCTCCACCCTAAAGAACTAATAGCCCCGCCCTAATGGACAGACAGTTAAACACTAAAAAGCTGAGAGCCCCGCCCTAAATGATTAATAGCTCCACCCTAAAGAACTGATAGCCCCGCCCTAATGGACAGTTATTTCCACACTAAATAAATAACTCCACCCTAAAAAAAATTGATAACTCAACCCGAAAGAACTGATAGCCCCGTCCTAAATGACTGATGGCTCCGCCCTAAAGGAATGCCATATGACCTGAAGTGAAGACAGATGTTTTGAGGTGGAGGAACTTTATATTTACAAAATAAAGAAGTGCACAGATACATCGCTTATCAAGAACTACTATGCACATATAAACATAAGAAGAGTACATTTTGATTTCATGACAACTTTAAAGAGGCTTATGAGGACATAACTGGTGTCCCCTTAATTCCAAATGCTTCAAATCATAATTAAATAACCCCGCCCTTAACAACTGATAGCCCCACCCTTAAGGATAGATAGTTTAAGACTAAAGAGCTAATAGTCTCAGCCTAAAGGATTAATATCTCCACCCTACTGATAACCCTGTTCTAAAATGACTGATGGCTCCGCCCTAGAGGAACTCCATATGACCAGAAGTGAAGACAGTTGTTTTGAGGTGGAGGGACGTTTATGAGGCCAAATTGTTTTTAACAACATAACAAAGTGCACAGATACATCGCTTACAGCAAGAACAACACATATAATCATAAGAAGACTACATTTTGATTTCAAGCCAGCTTTAAGGTGGTTTATGAGGACATAACCGGTGTCCTTGTTGTTCCAAATGCTTAAAAACCATAATTAAATTAAGTCTTTTACATTCAGAGTTTGTCCGCGAGTGTGCTGTGATGATTGGTTTAGGGGTAGGGGTGGTGTAGGGTCGTGTAATAAGTGTTTTTACTGTATAATATATATTATGCCTATGATGAGTCCTTGTAAAACACCAAGATCAACATGAGAGTTTAGGAATCGGGTTGGGGGAACGCCATAGAAAATACAGTTTGTGCAGGATAAAAGTCCCCACAATTCACAAATACAAAGCAGTGTGTGTGTGTGTGTGTTTGTGTGTGTGTTTAAAGGAGCAGTTCACCTAAAACAAAAACCCTTCAAGTTGCTTATAGTGACCACAAACTGTTGAACCAGACGTTTGCCTGCAGATTGAGGGGCTGTTCACGCAGAATATTTCATTCTCACCAGTGCTCTACTTTTCCATTATTTTCAACGTCAACATGATGCATCAAAAAAAGTCCTGTTTTAATCTGTGACTGGACATCTGCAGACGTCTCAGGTTTGGTACAGTCAGCTGAACGGTTGCATAACACACTCTTACTGCGGTAAACCTGTGCTTGTACTGCAGGGTTCTGGAGGTGAGCTGGGTGTTTTACTCCTCTACGTGGGAACAAGCGAACTGCTGCTATATCTGTCCTCAACAATGAGTCCTTTCACACAGCATCTGCGGGATTCATGTTACACCGTCTCTCCAACGAGCGGAATTAAAAATCATTATTACATCAATTACATGCTTCAGATGCATACGCATTCAGCAGCAGGTAAATTACACACACACACGCGCGCACGCACACACAGGTATATACAGCAGAGGAAAGATACATGCAGATGAGACCAAGACAAAACGCATTGCGCTGGCTATTGGAGGCTCTTTGGAAGTGTGTGTGAGAGTCTGTGTATGTAAACTAAGCAGTTTCTAAGGTGTTTGTGTGTTGTTTTACTTTTAACCATGTTTCTAGGGAATTCTGGCAGTTGCTAGGGTGTTTCTATGCAGTTTCTAAGGTGTTTTAGGTTTTGTTTGACTTTTTTACCATGTTACTAAGGGGAAATGGGAGTTGCTAGGGTGTTGCTATGCGGTTTCTAATGTATTTTAGGTTTTGTTTGACTTTTTTACCATGTTACTAAGGAATACTGGTAGTTGCTCAGGTGTTGCTATGCAGTTTCTAAGGTGTTTTAGGTTTTGTTTGACTTTTTTACCATGTTACTAAGGGGAAATGGGAGTTGCTAGGGTGTTGCTATGCAGTTTCTAAGGTGCTTTAGGTGTTGTTTTACTTTTTACCATGTTACTAAGGAATCCTGATAGTTGCTAGGGTGTTGCTATGCGGTTTCTAAGGTATTTTAGGTTTTGTTTGACTTTTTTACCATGTTACTAAGGGGAAATGGGAGTTGCTAGGGTGTTGCTATGCAGTTTCTAAGGTGCTTTAGGTGTTGTTTGACTTGTTTACCATGTTACTAAGGAATACTGGTGGTTGCTCAGGTGTTGCTATGCAGTTTCTAAGGTGTTTTAGGTGTTGTTTGACTTTTTTACCATGTTACTAAGAGAAAATGGGAGTTGCTAGGGTGTTGCCATGCAGTTTCTAAGGTGCTTTAGGTGTTGTTTTACTTTTTACCATGTTACTAAGGAATCCTGATAGTTGCTAGGGTGTTGCTATGCGGTTTCTAAGGTATTTTAGGTTTTGTTTGACTTTTTTTTACCATGTTACTAAGGGAAAATGGGAGTTGCTAGGTTGTTGCTATGCAATTTCTAAGGTGCTTAAGGTGTTGTTTGACTTTTTTACCATGTTACTAAGGAAAACTGGTAGTTGCTCAGGTGTTGCTATCCAGTTTCTAAGGTGTTTTAGGTGTTGTTTGACTTTTTTACCATGTTACTAAGGGAAAATGGGAGTTTCTAGGGCGTTGCTATGCAGTTTCTAAGGTGCGTTAGGTGTTGTTTTACTTTTTACCATGTTACTAAGGAATCCTGATAGTTGCTAGGGTGTTGCTATGCGGTTTCTAAGGTATTTTAGGTTTTGTTTGACTTTTTTTTACCATGTTACTAAGGGAAACTGGGAGTTGCTAGGTTGTTGCTATGCGGTTTCTTAGGTGTTTACGTGCTTTTACCATGTTGCTGTGAAGCTTTAAATGAGTTGTGCTGGTTATCAGGGTGTCCCATGTTTAATAATCCTGATATTGTCTAAATATAGAAGATTAACATGATGTGATCAGTGTGAGAAACGCAGTCGTGTATTATTCTACTGGACACATCTGTGGAGCACAGAGTGAGATGAGTCCAGCCTCTTCATGGAGAATAACACTGATATCCTGAATGGCGGAGGTCTGTAAAGGGACGTCTGCTCCTGCTTTCTGTGCTGCTTTTGTGTTTACACTCATTGACATAAACAGTAAAGCAGCGTTCGGGACATCCTCTGTGTTTCTCACGGTGTTCAAACACACACACACACACACACACACACTCACACACTAAATAAACACCCATCACAGATTCCTCAAAGTCTTCAAAGAGTCTTCAGATTGTCCTCTAAAGCGGTGTGTGACAAAAGCAGCGGGTCTGTGCGTGTCTGAGGTGTGTGTGTGTATGTGTGTGTATGTGTGTTTTAGCGTCAGCATTGATCTTCAATGGACGCCACTGTCCTACAGGTGCATCTGAACTCTACACACACCTGAGCAGCTCTCATCATGGCTATTATGACAGGGAGAATGTGTGTTTAAGCAAGAAATAATCACTCGCACCACATGCTCGAAGATATAAGTATCAGCTAAGTATGTGTGTTCTTGTGTGTGTGTGTGTGTGTGTGTGTGTGTGTGTGTGTTTGCGCTTGTGTTTGTGCTGCATGTACTGTATGAGTGTGAGTTTGTGTGTGTATCAGTGTGTTTGTGAGATTGTGTTTGAGTGTGTGTTTTACTGTGATGTGTGTATGTATGTGTATCAGTGTGTGTTTTAATGTGTGTGTGTGTGTTTGTGTGTGTGTAGTGTTCTGCCGCTGATAGACTCAGTGAGATACGGGTCTGTATCCCGTCTGGAATGTCAGGATTCTGTAATTCCCGCAGGAGGAGGAAAGTGTGTGTGTGTGTGTGTGCGTGTGTGTGTGTGTGTGTGTGTGTGAGGAGTTTCCCAGCAGGCGGAAGACTGAGGAGACTCCCTGTGGTGTAAAACACTCATTTACTGCGGTAAGCATGCAGGAGAGCTGCAGCACAGTCTGATTAATCCAGCAGAGCCCAGAAACCAGAATAATCTACAACACTCTAATGCACAACTATTTAATTTAATTTAATTTACCTTAATTTGCCTAATTTAAATTAACTTAATTTGCCTTAATTTAAATTAACTTAATTTAGCTTCATTTAATAAACCTTAATTTAATTTACCTCAATTTAATTGTATTTTATTTTATTTACCTTAAATTTAATTTAATTTAACTTAATTTAATTTACCCTAATTTAATTTACCTTAATTTAATTTACCCTAATTTAATTTATCTTAATTTGATTTGTCTTAATTTAACTTAATTTAATTAAATATACAGTAATTTAATTTACCTTAATTTAATTTACTTTAATTTACCTTATTTTAATTTAATTTATTTTACTTACCTTAATTTAATTTAACTTACTTTAATTAAATTTAACTTAATTTAATTTGATTTAATTTACCCTAATTTCATTTAACTTAATTTAATTTACCCTTATTTAATTTACCTTAATTTAATTTGTCTTAATTTATCTTAACTTAATTTAAGTAAATATACAGAAATTTAATTTACCTTAATTTAATTTACTTTAAGGTAAATAAAATAAATAAAATTAAAATAAGGTAAATTAATTTAATTTAATTAAATTTAACTTACTTTAATTAAATTTAACTTAATTTAATTTGTTTTAATTTACCCTAATTTAATTTAACTAAATTTAATTTACCATAATTTAATTTACCTTAATTTAATTTGTCTTAATTTAACTTAACTTAATTTAATTAAATATACTGTAATTTAATTTACCTTAATTTAATTTACTTTAATTTACCTTATTTTAACTTTATTTTATTTACCTTAATTTAATTTAACTTACTTTAATTGAATTTAACTTAATTTAACTTGATTTTTTATTTAACTTACCTTAATTTAATTTACTTTAATTTACCTTAATTTATCTTAATTTAGTTTAACTT
>NC_141045.1:947500-957500 GCF_052040795.2 Danio rerio
ACAAGAAAATCTGCACTTGAGCAGTGTATATTTGAGGGCGCACAAGAAAATCTGCACTTGAGCAGCGTATATTTGAGGGCGCGCAAGAAAATCTGCACTTGAGCTGTGTATATTTGAGGGCGCACAAGAAAATCTGCACTTGAGCAGCATATATTTGAGGGCGCACAAGAAAATCTGCACTTGAGCAGTGTATATTTGAGGGCGCGCAAGAAAATCTGCACTTGAGCAGCATATATTTGAAGTTTTGTGCACGAACAGAGGAAAACGGCGCCTAAGCAGAGATTAACATGCTACTTCTTGCATAGTTAAACTATTATTTAAAGCATATATATTTTATATATATTTTATTTAGTAGATATACGCTTATTTTCTACTTTTATTATGAAAAATGTTGAAAATAATTATTTTTTTTTTCAAATGTGAAAGTTGCGTATTTAAACCTTTTTCATAAGAAAAAAAGACTGTTGGTTTAAGGCAATGTGTGTTTTGATTCGAGTTGTTCAGTGTTGATGATCAATAAATAATCATGGATAGTAGACAGTGTGTGTTTCCTTCACTTATTTTAAAATCAAGTAATGAGTCAGCGCCAATAGTCTAGAGGTTAGCGCGTCGACACATAGCACCCGGCGACCCGAGTTCAATTCCTGGCTCTAGATCCTTCCCCTATCTCCGCTCCCCACACTTTCCTGTCTGTAATCTCCACTGTCCTGTCAATAAAGGTGAAAAAATTAAAAAAAATTAAAAAACAGGTAAAATTCTCTCACTTGTAATATGTGAGCATGTTTACTGTACAATACTTATAAGTGATCAATTAGGGCAAATACATAAAATAATCATTCATTAATCGTAATCAAGTTAAACTGTCCAGTTAATTGAGATTTTGATTTTAGGCCAAATCCCCCAGATCTAGAAACTCTAAGGCTGTATATATGTGTATGTATATATAGCCGTTCAACTTTTTTTTTTTTGTGGCACCAGGTTAAGCTCTCTGACACCTTTACAGCACTCAAATACATTACAAATAAATACAGGCCACAACTAAACATGGAGAATGGTCTCCGAGTAGCGTTCTCCAACATTAAGCGATGAACAAACTTGGGCCTTTTGGTATGTGTGCAAGGTTGTGTGCACGGTTTATAAGCACCTCAGAGAATATTAGGAACCATGAGTCACTGGCATTGTTATTTTAGGGGTCGCAGGCAGAAAAGTTTGGGAACCCCTGTGCTACTCCATTAAAAAGAAACAACACCAACCTAATTAATAGAAGAGCTTAATTAATCAAGCACAGACTTCAAAGTGTTTCCATCTAAGGTGAGCTGCTGCCCTCTATAGGCTAGTAAAGGAACTGCAGCACTCTGAACACTAAAATTAACATAAAAAACATCATATTGCATTAAAAAATCCTATTAGTGACTCTGCTCTCATACTCCAACCCCTAAAAGCATCAACTAAACCCATTCCAGGTGTTCAGCTTCACCCCGTCAGACAGGAAATGACATCACAGCCGCACCTGGAGCACTTCACACACAGCGAGCATGATTAATCCAGAAACTCTCCAGCACAGATGCGCTCGTGTAATTATTTGTTTAAACATATAAACCGGCCCCTCTGCTGGAGTGTACATTAATCTACATTACACACACAGACAGATGTGTATATAAACCATCCCATAATGCTCCGGGACCCAGGTGTCCGGGGTAAATGGGAGCAAACATTATCGTAATTATATGTGACACTTGAAGCAGGTCAGGATTGGGGTTCACATCCTGTTTTCTCGACGAAAGTGGGGGATTTCTGGCACGCAGGCTGAAGATTATCTGAGAGTAATCAACGTGAAACCTTTAGGAGGAGAAAAATACAACTTGCTGGCATTTTAGAGTCTGTTTCATTCACTCAGATGGGTTTAGATTGAACACAAAGACTTTCCAGACCATCTTCAGTGTAAAGTGTTTTAAAGCTACGTATAATTTTTATAAAAAAATTTTATTATTAAATAACACTCTATTGTTAAATGATAATTAGATTATTAATAATTTCTTATTTAGATATACATATATACATACATACATACATAAATACATATATATATATTTCTTCTTTTTCGTTATCTTATACCATTTAAACACATTTTACCTGTTTTATCTATTTTTTATTCTTTTTTTTATATTTTTTATTAGGGACCGAGCACCGAAACGGTGCGTAGGCCCTATTGGAATTGCTCCGTGTATTATTATTCTTCTTCTTCTTCTTCTTCTTCTTCTTCTTCTTCTTCTTCTTCTTCTTCTTCTTCTTCTTCTTCTTCTTCTTCTTCTTCCGCGGAATGAATCGCGGTTTTGAGGGGCTAAACATGCCCGAAAACTCACGCAACTTTGCACACGCCTCAGAAGTGGCGAAAATTTACGTTTGTTATGGGCTTCGGAAGTGGGCGTGGCAAAATGACTCGACAGCGCCACCTAGAAAAATTTAACGGACGAGCCCCCGATCCACGAATCACGCACAAGCGCGAAAATTAGCACACACCTCAAACATGCCAAAACATACGAAAAAGTCTCTTGGAGCCATATCTCAAACTCAACAGGAAGTCGGATATTTTTAACTTCCTGCGGCGAAAAAGTGGCGTTTCCAGGCGTTGTATTTTAACGAACTCCTCCTAGGGATTTTATCCGATCGACACCAAAATTGGGTTTTGTCATCTAAAGGCCTTGGCGATGTTAAATTGCGAAGCTTTAGAGTTTTCATCGATGGGCGTGTCCGTGGCGGCCTCGCAAACTTTGACGATTCGCCACAAAAGAGGAAGTCGTTATAACTCAGGCATGCATTATCCGATCTGCCTCAAAATTCACACGCTTGATAAGCGTCCTGACCTGAACACGTTTACATGCCAATATCCAGATATAGTTATAGCGCCACCTGCTGGCCACAGGAAATGACATGATTTACAGAGTTACAAGATCCTCCCACAAATTTTATCGTACAACACCAAAATTGAGTGGTGTCATCTGAAAGCTCTAGCGATGATATATTGTGAAGATCTAGAATTTTTGCAGAGGGGCGTGTCCATGGCGGTATGACAAACCTCAACGCTTCGCCATGGAACAGGAAGTCCTTATAACTCAACCACACAATGTCCGATCAGCCTGAAACTTCACATGGTTGATAAACGTCATCTCGTGAACACATCCACATAACAATATTGAAGTGGGCGTGGCAAAATGACTCGACAGCGCCACCTAGAAAAATTAAACGGACGAGCCCCCGATCTACAAATCACGCACATGCACGAAAATTGGCACACACCTCAAACATGGCAAAAAATATGAAAAAGTCTCTTGGAGCCATATCTCAAACCCAACAGGAAGTCGGATATTTTTAACTTCCTGTGGCGAAAAAGTGGCGCTTTTGCCATTTTCAGACGTTGTATTTTAACGAACTCCTCCTAGGGATTTTATCTGATAAACACCAAAATTGGGTTTTGTCATCTTAAAGCCTTGGTGATGTTACATTGCGAAGCTTTAGAGTTTTCATCGATGGGCGTGTCCGTGGCGGCCTCGCAAACTTTGATGATTCGCCACAAAACAGGAAGTCTTTATAACTCTGGCATGCATTATTCGATCTGCCTCAAAATTCACACATTTAATAACAGTCCTGACCTGATCAGGTTTACGTGCCGATATCCAGTTACAGTTATAGCGCCACCTGCTGGCCACAGGAAATGACATGTTTGACACTGTAACAAACTCCTCCCACAAACTTTCCCGTATCAGCACCAAAATAGAGTGGTGTCATCTGAAAGCTCTAGCGATGATATATTGTAAAGATCTAGAGTTTTTGCAGAGGGGCGTGTCTGTGGTGGCATGACAAACCTCAACGCTTCGCCATGGAACAGGAATTTCTTATAACTCAACCACACAAAGTCTGATCTGCCTGAAACGTCACATGATTGATAAAAGTCCTCTCCTGAACACATCTACATAACAATACTGAGTCAGTCATAGCGCCACCTGCTGGCAGAATGTAGTTTGTCTTAAAACACAATCTCCACACAATCTCTGATCTGCCTGAAACTTCACATGGTTGATAAAAGTCCGCTCCTGAACACATCCACATAACAATATTGAGTCAGTCATAACGCCACCTGCTGGCAGAAGGTAGTTTGGCTTATAACTCAGCCACACAATGTCCCATGTGCCTGAAACTTCACATGGTTGATAAGATTCCTCTCCGGAAGACATCTACATGCCAATCTTAAGTCATAGTTATAGCGCCACCTGCTGACAGGAGGAAGTTTGGCATAAATCTGTGATTTTCTTAGATTTTTTTTTATATATCGGCTTAAATTATTATTGTTCGCTGTTCTCTGTCATCGTAAGGTCACCGGGCGGCGGTGAGCCCGGGTGCGAGGTCCCTTTCATCGCTGCTTGCAGCTTTAATTTTTATTATTTCTTTTCATTTTCTTACACTTGTCTCTTTTATTCTTGTTTATGTAAAGCACTTTGAATTGCCACTGTGTATGAAATGTGCTATATAAATAAACTTGCCTTGCCTATATATATATATATATATATATATATATATATATATATATGTATATGGGGCGAGGCAGTGCCACAGTAGGTAGTGCTGTCTGCTGTCGCCTCACAGCAGGAAGGTTGCTGGTTCGAACCTCGGTTTAGTTGGCGTTTCTGTGTGGAGTTTGCGTGTTCTCCCTGCTTTCGCGTGGGTTTCCTCCGGTACAGGTGAATTGGGTAGGCTAAATTGTCCGTAGTGTGTGAATATGTGTGTGGATGTTTCCCAGAGATGGGGAAGGGCATCCACTGCTTGAAAAAAACTTGCTGGATAAGTTGGCGGTTCATTCCTCTGTGGCAACCGCGGATTAAAAAAGGGACTAAGACGACAAGAAAATGAATGAAATGAATATATATATATATATATATATATATATATATATATATATATATATATATATATATATATATATATATATATATACACATATACACACACACACATATAATTGAAAAAGACTCATTAAAAACAAAAACATTTCCAAGAGAGAAAGAAAGAAAAGATGAAAGAAATAAGAAAAATAAATAATTAGAAAGACAAAAAGACAGAAAGACAGAAAGAAAGAAAGAAAGAAAGAAAGAAAGAAAGAAAGAAAGAAAGAAAGAAAGAAAGAAACTGCACATTAATCTTGATCTTGCAGAGGATTTTTACACATTTATTGCAGGTTTAAAATGCACCAGAATGTATTTTTGAAGGATTTCAAAAGAAAACTAGGATTAAAACCTTTTACTAAATCAAATAACAGGGCAAAGGAAAGAAAATGATCTGTTTTAGTCCGTCAAACTGCACTGATTGCACATTTCTGAACAGCAGTTTTGCTGAAAGACTCAATTCTATTCTTGAACTCTATTGACGCCCAGCGGCCACATATAAACATTACATTATAAACAGCCTCAGTGTACATTTGCACACATGATGTCAAAACAATCACAAGAAAACATTTAGTATTATTATATATTTGTACATAACATTACGATCCCACCTCTGCTGTGTCAGGGCCATGTTCTCTATAGAGACTATACACAACATGTCCGATTGATGAATGTTAATCGATTTTGTTTATAATACAGGACTGTTAATGCTAAATTAAGTATAATTTGGGCACGGCTGCCAAACATGAATCTTACCAGTTAGATGAATTATATCCACATTTTGATCGACGACGACGAGTGAACGCCACACACACACACACGCACGCACGCACACACACACACACCTGCAAATCATTTAACGTCAGATTCATCATTTGAAGAGTTATACAGTTTAAATAATCCACACGCGCTACATTTTTACATTTTATTAAATCTGAATGCAGAATCTTCGCATATTTCCACATATTTCTAACTTTTAAACGAGTTTAAACGATTGTTATGTTTGATTGATTTCATTTTCCCGCCTTCTTTAAACACACAGAAATAGCGAGCTGTGATTGGTCACGCTGCTTGTCAATCTGTACTGTGAAACATTTTTTATAATAATATTGATATTAATAATAATAATAGTAATAATAATAATAATAGTAATAATAACAATAATAATAATAAAAGACACAAAGTAATATATACATTGAGAAGAAAGAGAAGCAAATATTAATAAATATGTACATTTCTATTATTTTTTGGATTAAGAAATAACTATCACGTGACGTGTTACTTTGAACCAATCACGGTCGAGTTTCAGCCAAACTGTCAGCGTCCTCTTCAGAAATAGCTGCTTCGCCTCATCATTTTTAATATAAATAAATCACATTTTCTGCATAAAACTTGCGTTTTGTGAGCGATGACGTGTGGACATATCTGTTTACACTTTTTATGACGTCACACCACCGTGTAGTTTCAGTCTGAGGCGGATGTTGTGAGAGGGGGAAATGACAACAGACGAAGGAAGTTTCTCAATCTCGGAAAACACGAGTCTTCTGGAGCTCTGAGAGTTTTTAGGACGGACAGTCATCGGTAACGGGCTGGTATGAGTGACGTCACGCCGAACACACCGGTTCGGAAGCTCCGGTTCTCCGCGCTGAGAGCTTTAGCAGACCTGCTGGACCCGCAGGACACCTGGAGGAGCATCATGGCGGACATCAGCAGACCCTGCGGGGAACCCAGATACACACAGATGCACATCAGGTACACACACACACCAAGCAAACTCATAAACAAGAGACAGACTGACAGACATCAATAGTATACAGAAACACACATACACTCTTCTCTACACAGGCAGACAGACAAACATCATCACACACACATAGAGACAGACAGACATCAACACACACACATACACATCAGCAGACTGACAGACACAGAGACTGACAACACACAGACAGATATTCATCCACACACACATCAACACACAGACCGACATCAGCAGACACTTAGACAGACATACACACACACACACACACACACACACACACACACACAGACAGTCTTCAGAACACAGACTGACAGACACAGAGACTGACAACACACACAGACAGAGACATCCGTCCATCCATCCACACATACACACACACATGTGCACAGACGTCAACACACACAGACTGACATCCACAATCACACACAGACTCACATCAGCAGACAGACTGACATCCACACACACACACACACATAGACTGATATCCACACGCACAGTTTAACATCCACACATACACACACACACACACACGCACACACACTCAACATGAAAGAGAGACACACAGACATCAAAACCAACCTTCACTCACAGACAACTTGCATACACACGCACAACACTCACTCACAGACAACACACACACACACACACACACTCTCAGACACAAGATAGACACAAGGTACACACACACATAACACTCGCTCACTTTTTCCAGATTTATTTTTGCTGTTTACAATTGCGGTTTTGTACGGCTGCTCTGTTTGCAGTCCTCCTGTGTGTGTGTGTGTGTGTGTGTGTGTGTGTGTGTGTGTGTGTGTGTGTGTGTGTGTTTACAGTCTCGTGTGTGTGTGTTTGCAGGCGGTTTGAAGCATGCGTCCTGCAGGGAAAGAGTCCCACCATGGAGCTGCTGTTCGACTGGGGAACCTCAGACTGCACTGTTGGAGATCTGGTGGAGCTCCTGATCCGCCATCAGCTGTTCGCCGCCGTCACAGTCCTGCTGCCCGATCACAGCGTCTGCCACACTCACACAGGTAACAGGTATACACAGGTAAAACCCAGAGTTTGTCTCGTTTCAGGGTTATCATACTCCTGAGTTTTCACTTAACCCCCTTTCTGAAACGGGTCCCTGAAGACTCTTCAACATACAATCACCCCTTAACTGTAATCTGGATCTTGGGGTCTGCTGTGTGTGACAATAATATCCAGCTGCAGGCCCGCAGAACCACACACGCTTTAGGCACACACAATCTAGGACACACGATTTAGGCAAACCATATATGGTAACTAAATCTTCAGCATTATCGCCACCTACTGAATTTCACAAATCTGGTTTCCCATTTCAGTCATTATTATTATTATTATTATTATTATTATTATTATATCGTAACGATCATTTTAACATCTCTGCAGTTTCTGAACTCAAATTATGTAAATAAATATAATTGGTTAATTACACTTCTGACTTTATTCATGTGTCCACATACACAAAGAAAACATAATAGACCATCTAATTGTTGGATTAAGTGTAATAAACTAATTCAGGATCTTAATATAATCATACTTGGTCAAAATCACTTTGTTGTAAAATATAAAAAGCAAACAATAATATGTCACTTTAAAATAAATTATCCTACTAGTTAATCATTAAAGCAATATATATATATATATATATAGTTTTAAACTGATTATATAAACTCATTATAATTATAAGTTTATACATAAACTACTATCTTTTACTAAACTGTCACAGCTGTTATATATATTTGCTTATGATTTTTTTATTATTAATAGTTAATTTGTTCCTATTGCTAAATTTTGGTTTAAAAACAATTTATTGCTTACTATAAATTACTACAGTATCAAATGTGGGAAATCATTAATTAAAAGGTTATTAGAAAATTAAGCTAATAAACACTATTAAATAGCTTGAGTAATTATTAATATAGTGTTATACATTTGTTACACTTAAAAAGATTTTTATTACATATAATGTATTATTGCTTATATTAACTTGCTATTATTTCCTCATCATAAATTAATCCATTATATAAATTAAACCTGTCCAAATAAGATCGTTCATCAAGGCCAGCAAACGAGTATCTGCCATATTATTGTCAGATAATAATGACTGATCAGCTATAATGACTGATTAAAAACTGTTCTGTCTATTATATTGAATAGCGATTGGAAACAATGCTTCCCATTCAGCCGTTTCGATTGCAATATTTGTGAAATAAAGTAAAGTAAACACTATTGTTTATCGTGTACAATATTTATTAATCATATATATCAAAATATATCGATGGCGATGTTCAAAAAGATGTTAATAACATTACATCCGTCGGTACCATATATGGTTTGCCTAGATCGTGTGTCCTAGATTGTGTGTGTCTAAAACGTGTGTGGTTCTGCGGGCCTGCAGCTGGATATATCTCGTGTGTGATGCTGTGTGTTGAATGCAGGCTCAGTGTGGTGTGAGGAAGCGGCTCCTGCATCTGCAGTGTGTCTGCAGGCATGCAAAATCACCCAAACTGTAGAGGACGACAGTAATAAACCCCAAAAAGTCTCTAAACCTGTGGAGGATGACAGTAATAAACCCGTCCAGGAGGAGGAGCTGTTTGTGGAGCCGGACAGCAGCTCTGGAGCACAGGAGAGCAGCTGGGACTCCAGCCAAGGTCTTTATGCCTATTCATTGATTTGTTTATTGCTAAAGTGCCATTGATTTGCTGTGCAGTTAAGCAAAATTCAATTTCGACCTCCGATGATTCAAATGAAATCGAAATAAAGTGACATTACAACACATCCCACCCGCTTTACATACTGTTAGGCTCGCAACTACGCACTGGATATGCAAGTTTTATAATTAATTGTGAGCCATGTGGCCTGCCGTAATGTCAGAAGAAAGCGCGTTCTTGTATACCGAACAACTCCCATCAGCCCCCTGTCTCCATCAGGCTTCCACACCTTCAGTCTCCATGAGCTGACGGCGATGACGCAGCACTGGGACGAGAGGCCACTTTCGGATGGGGGCTGCCGGCTGGGCTCCGGAGGGTTCGGAGTGGTGTTCAGAGGACGCATGGGGGATAAACATGTGGCGGTCAAGAAACTCAATCCTGTGAGGCTTTACCTGTTCACTTTTAAACATAAACAAATCTGCACACTGCCACTGGACTCTTTCCACAAGACTGTTCTGGTGTGCTTAACACTCATCAGCAGCTTAAATCCTTTAAAGTTTTTAATATACAGTCAGTATTAGTGTATAAAGCATCTGTCGCACTTGATGGTCATTGATTTTGGACATCTG
>NC_141045.1:960000-962500 GCF_052040795.2 Danio rerio
TCTCACCCGTGTCTGTGTGTGTGTGTTGTCAGTGTGAGTCATGAGAATGTGTTGCGTGTGTTGGGCTGCTCGTGCTCCGGCCCGCCGCTGTGTGTGGTGTTTGAGCTGATGGTGAACGGCTCTCTGCTGGAGCGACTGGCCTGCGCTGAACACACACCTGCGCTCACCTGGAGGAACAGATGCTGGATCACTGTTGGAGCTGCCCGGGGCCTGAGCTACCTGCACGCACACGCACACATCCACAGAGACGTCAAGAGGTTAGACACACACACACACACACACATAAACACACATTCACAGAGACATCAAGAGGTGTTTCCTCTGTTGTACAGCGCCAACATCTTACTGGACGAGGGTTTTGTGGCGAAGATCTCAGACTTCGGCTTGACTCGCTCTGCGGCTGCAGGTTCGCTCATGACTCTGCAGACAGAGAGGATTGTGGGAACGACGGCCTACATGGCTCCAGAGGCCCTGAGGGGAGAAATCACCGCCAAATCAGACGTCTTCAGCTTCGGCGTGGTGCGCTCACACTTTTTAACTCATACACTCTAATGTAGTATGAGGTATTTAATTTGAATTGATCCTCTAAAATCATTTTTAATATGTGGATTGCTGTAGCAAAGTAATAATTTACCAGTCTGATGAGTATTCACCAGATATGAAAACTTTTTCATTCAAACAAGCCAAATAATCTACTTTGCTTTCCCCGTTGTCACATTATTTTGCTTGTTTTAAGGAGAAACTCTTAATTTTGGCTCATTATTTCTGAAACAAGACTATATTTCTTGCTTGTCTTGAAAATGCTTCTTGATTTAGGAGTTTGTAGATATCAGGGGCCTCATGTACGAAGACTTGCGTTGAATTCATACTAAAACATTGCGTACGGACAAAGCTATAAATGTGCGTACGCAGTAAAAAATTCAGATGTATGAAACACTGCGTACACTGCGCATATTCTCTTTGTACATCAGTGGCGTAGTGGACGGGCCCGTCGCGAGGGGTTAAACGTCGACGGAAAACATGAGCAAAAAAACGTCTCAGTGTGCCTTAAACGGGCCTTAACACGGCTTTCTGGTGCTGGTCTCCAATACAGCTGCTAAATCCACTGATCAGATGCTGTAAGACATTTGTCAGGTTTTTGTCCTCAAAGTGTGTGTGTGTGTGTGTGTGTCAGGTGCTGCTGGAGGTTTTGTCTGGGCTTCCTCCAGTGGACGAGAGTCGGGATCCTGCACTGTTGGTGGGTGTGTTGGTTCGTGTGTGAATGTCTGTGTTTGTGCATCTTCATATCTCTTATTTGTGTGTGTGTGTGTGTGTGTGTGTGTGTGTGTGTGTGTATGTCTGTTGTTGTTGATCTTCTGACCCATGTGTTGTGCATATGTCTGTCTGTGTGAACGTGTGCTTGTGCATCTCTGTGTATATTGTGAGTGTGTGCGCGTGCCTCTCTCAGTGTTTGTGTCTGTGCATAGTTGTGTGTGTTTGCATTTGTATCTCTCTCTGACTGTGTGTGTGTTTGTGTTTGCGCAGCTGGAGATGAAGGATGATCTGGATGATGAGGATCTCTCTCTGCTGGACTTCACTGACCGCCGCATGCAGGACTGGAGAACAGAAGAGCTGCAGATCATGTATGAAGCGGCGTCTCAGTGTCTGTGCCAGAAGAAGAACAAGAGACCCGCCATCGCTCAGGTGTGTGTGTGTGTGTGTGTGTGTCAACAGCACCCAGCAGAGCCTCGCATCTCTGCTCTCATCTTTACGCACACACACAGAGATTCAAGAGAAATTAAAGCTCTCTCTCTCTATATAAATATATATTTCCCACATGTGGGAGAGTTACGGTGTGGAAAAGCCCCAAAGAAGCGTCCCACCCAGACTGCTGATGCCCAGAGTGAAGCATGGGGTGATCAGTGATGGTGTGGGCTCAATAATATGACATTCCCTAGGCCCAATACTGCTGCTAGATAAGCACTGGGTCACTGCCAAGCACTACCCAACCACTCTGATGATCCACCTTCACTGTGTTTGCCACATGTGGGAGAGTTATGGTGTGGAGACGCCCCAAAGAAGCGTCCCACCTAGACAGCTGATGCCCAGAGTGAAGCATGTGATGGTGTGGGCTCAATGTCATGGTGTTCCCTATGCCTAATACTTGTGCTAGATGGCCACTGGCTCACTGCCACGGACTACCAGATCATTCTGGAGCACCATGTGACCAAACTGGGTCAAACACGGTATTCTGAAGGCGGTGGCGTGTATCAGGATGACAATGCAGCGATACACACAGCAGGACTGGAGACAGAGCGGTCTAATGAACATGACAGTGAAGTTGAACATCTCCCATGGCCTGCACAGTACCCAGTTGTAAACATTATTGAGCACTTTGGGGTGTTTTGGAGGAGTGAGTCAGGAAAGGTTTTCCTCCAGCAGCATCAGTATTGACCTGAACACTATTCTGAAGAGGAACGGCTCAGAACCCCTTTGGCCGCTGTGTAGGACTCCTGTCTGC
>NC_141045.1:972500-977500 GCF_052040795.2 Danio rerio
CACCTGTGCTGGAGGATTCCTTCACAGATACTGCTGATGTGACATTACATATCTGATGAAAAGACGTGTGTTATTATCTAACAGCTAGTGACGGCTGCTTCTGAATCAGTACTTCATGAAGATTCGAAACCTTTACCAATCTTTTTTCAAATCTTTTTTTTTTTGTTTGAATCAGTGATTCAGATCATCTGTCATATTGCCAGGTCACATGATTTCAGTAAACGAAGCTTCGTTACATCACTAGTGGCGAATCACTGAACAGGTTTCATAGTTTTTACCTGCTCTCGGATCAGTTTTATGAGTTTGTAGACGTTTAATAAGACATCTGTAAAACTAAAAGCTATCAATATTTATAGTTAGTAAAGTAATAATATATAGGCACATGATATTTCATTATATTAGATGATAAGCTGAGTGCATTAGATTGCTTCTACTTTTTTTTTTATTTGTGTTGTTTTTACAGTTTTGACCAGCAGGTGTCGCCAGCGTGTGGAGATTCAAACACTTCGAAACAGCGAATCATTCGGCAACACAATCAGTTCAGTTGTTACGAAGTTTTAAACCACTTCGTTTTGCCTATTATAGGCTTATTCCAGCTGCAATAGCAAAACGATATAACATCAATTAGCATAATATCGTAGACTGTTAATGTTTATTATTGAGTATTGTTTATTATATTACTTGTCATGTATTATTCAGTATATCAGAAGCATTATGCATGATGTTTTTGTCTGTGGTATGGTAATGAAGGATCTGTTTTCGATGACCATGTTCGGCGTTGAATTCTGTATTATGTCTGTATTGTCTGTTTCTGGCAATGCCGAACACAACTGTTTAATAGCTAGTGACGGCTGCTTCTGAATCAGTGCTTCATGAAGATTCGAAACCTTTACCAATCTTTTTTTTCAAATCATTTTTTTGTTTGAATCGGTGGTTCAGATCATCTATCATATAGCCATGTCACATGATTTCAGTAAACGAAGCTCCGTTACATCACTAGTGGCGAATCACTGAACAGGTTTCATAGTTTTTACCTGCTCTCGGATCAGTTTTATGAGTTTGTAGACGTTTAATAAGACATCTGTAAAACTAAAAGCTATCAATATTTATAGTTAGTAAAGTAATAATATATAGGCACATGATATTTCATTATATTAGATGATAAGCTGAGTGCATTAGATTGCTTCTACTTTTTTTTTTATTTGTGTTGTTTTTACAGTTTTGACCAGCAGGTGTCGCCAGCGTGTGGAGATTCAAACACTTCGAAACAGCGAATCATTCGGCAACACAATCAGTTCAGTTGTTACGAAGTTTTAAATAGCTTAGTTTCACCTATTTATAATCAAAGGCTTATTCTCAACACTGCCGCGATTAAATGCTAATTAGCATATTTTCGTAGACGATTATTCTTTATTATCGAGTATTGTTTATGTATTATTCAGTAAATCGTTATGCATGACGTGTTTGTCTGTGGTACAGTAATGACTGTACCGTTTTCGATGACGATCTTCAGCAGTCTGTATTGTCCGTTTCTGGCGTTGCCGAACACATCCTTTACCTCGTCAGCAGCTGGAAACACACATAACACACACATTTACTACAGGAACACACTCCGACAGGTGAGGGAACACATTTACACTGATCTAGAGCGATGTGTGTGTTTTCGTGTGTGTGTGTTCAATTTAATTTAAATTGTAATTGCGGGTATTTCATTTAACTGGTTGTTTCAGATGAAAACGACTGCTGCAATTCATCTAACAGACACAAGGGGCAACATACTGTACGTAAACCAAAATGCAGAGGCTCTGCTTTAGTAGCGTGCACATTTTACTTTCACGGTCAGATTCGTAATGGTGTGTAAAGTGTGTTTGTACAACGTTGGTCTACTAATAACTACTTTAAAAACTTTAAACAATAGCAATGCCGACAACTTGAGAATGTAGAAACAAATCGCTAAAACTTTCCTTACATATTATATATATATATAGCTGAAAGGGCATCCGCTGTGTAAAATGTGCTGATAAATTGGCGGTTCATTCTGGTGTGGCGACCCCAGATTAATAAAGGGACTAAACTGATTAAAATTGAAATGATTATATACATATACACATATAATCATTTGTTTTTCTTCAGTTTAGTCCCTTTATTAATCTGGGGTCGCCACAGCAGAATGAACCGCCAACTTATCAGCACATTTTACACAGCGGATGCCCTTTCAGCTGCAATGAGGTACTGGGAAACGCCCATACACTCATACACTACGGCCAGTGTAGTTGATCAGTTCCCCTATAGCGCATGTGTTTGGACTGTGGGGGAAACCGGAGCACCCGGAGGAAACCCACACCAACACGGGGAGAACATGCAAACTCCACACAAAAACACTTAGCAAGCCAGGACTCAAACCAGCAACCTTCTTGCTGTGAGGCGACAGCACTACCCACTGCGCCACCTGGTGTTTGTCGAGCACTGATATATGTTTGTGTGTTTCTGTCCAAAACTACTGATGTGTGTGTGTGTGTGTGTGTGTGTGTGTGTGTGTGTGTGTATTCCTGCACTGACGTATGTGTGTGTTTCTGTCCAAAACTACTGATGTGTGTGTTTGTGTGTGTGTGTATTCCTGCACTGACGTATGTGTGTGTGTGTGTATTCCTGCACTGACGTATGTGTGTGTTTCTGTTCAAAACTACGAATGTGTGTGTGTGTGTGTGTGTGTGTGTGTGTGTTTGTGTATTCCTGCACTGATGTATGCGTGTGTTTCTGTTCAAAACTACGGATGTGTGTGTGTGTGTGTTTGTGTATTCCTGCACTGATGTATGTGTGTGTTTCTGTTCAAAACTACTGACGTGTGTTTGTGTGTGTGTGTGTGTATTCCTGCACTGATGTATGTGTGTGTTTTTGTTCAAAACTACTGATGTGTGTGTGTGTGTGTGTGTGTGTGTGTGTTTGTGTATTCCTGCACTGATGTATGTGTGTGTTTCTGTTCAAAACTACTGATGTGTGTGTGTGTGTGTGTGTGTGTGTGTTTGTGTATTCCTGCACTGATGTATGTGTGTGTTTCTGTTCAAAACTACTGACGTGTGTTTGTGTGTGTGTGTGTGTATTCCTGCACTGATGTATGTGTGTGTTTTTGTTCAAAACTACTGATGTGTGTGTGTGTGTGTGTTTGTGTATTCCTGCACTGATGTATGTGTGTGTTTCTGTTCAAAACTACTGATGTGTGTTTGTGTGTGTGTGTGTGTATTCCTGCACTGATGTATGTGTGTGTTTCTGTCCAAAACTACTGATGTGTGTGTGTGTGTGTATTCCTGCACTGATGTATGTGTGTGTGTGTGTGTGTATTCCTGCACTGATGTATGTGTGTGTGTGTGTGTGTGTGTGTATTCCTGCACTGATGTATGTGTGTGTTTCTGTCCAAAACTACTGATGTATGTGTGTGTGTGTGTGTATTCCTGCACTGATGTATGTGTGTGTGTGTGTATTCCTGCACTGATGTATGTGTGTGTTTCTGTGTGTATTCCTGAACTGATGTATGTGTGTGTTTCTGTCCAAAACTACTGATGTGTGTGTGTGTGTGTTATTGCCCTACACTACTGGGGTCCGTTCTTCGTACCTCGCTTAAATGATCTAAGATGATTTGGCAGATCCTGGATCTTTTCATCTTGATAACTGATCTCTCGCTAATTTGGTTATTCAAACAAGTTTGTTAATCAGATTAGAATGTCTGGATGAACTGATCTGAGATCGCTGCGTGTGTTTTGTGAAGGACAGATCTATCAATCCTCGAAATCATGATCAGCAATGCAGCGATTGGCTGACGGCACAGCAGCGTAATGACATCATCTGATTAATATTCAATTATCCATGTGAGCAAAATTACATCAAATTAGCAGTAAACGGCTTGTTAAATATGACACGCAATAACCTTCCACATTTGTTGTGAGCTGCAGGCTTTACTCTTTCATGTGTCAAGAGTATTCATCATGTATTTCAATGCAAATCAATGTATTTAGTTCTACATCTAGAAAAGATCTTCTTTATTATAGTAGCCGTTTTTTAATCTGTGTAAAGAATAACTGGTTGTTTACAAAAGCATTTTGATGTTGGTAAAGGCGTCTGCAACTTTTGTGAAGCATCAAATCACCGTCATATTAACTATCAAAACATGTTTATGACTGCATAAATGTATTATTGCTTTAAAAAAAGTCACATATTGTGCATTTCTATTATACACAATTTGTACTAAAGCGATCTAAAAAGTTCATATCAATACGTTTTCTCTTTGCACCACCAGGTGGCAGTCTTTGTACTTTCATTTCAAGAATGCAGATTGCATACGTTTTATTAATATATATTTATTTTATTAATAACTATACCTTTATATATGGTTTAAAAAATATTTACTCTTTTCCCAAGTGTATATAACTACTACTGTAAGAAAATATCAGAATTCAGAACATACTTTCCGTATTATATTTGCTTGAACTAAGCCGATCTAATCCTGTTTATATGAATTGAACCTGCTCCCGATCAGGTTTAAGCTAACAGAACTGTTGCTATGACAACAACTCTCGGATCAGCTTTGAAGAACGAAACGATCCTGGATCGTGTCAAATCGTCAATATCCAAATCCAGCTAACTGAGTAATCCACGTACGAAGAACGGACCCCTGATGTGTGATTTTGTGTGTGTTTGTATACTGTAATGTGTTTGTGTGTTGTCAGTGTGTGTGTTTCTGTCTTGTACTGATGTATGATTTTGTGAGTTGTGTGTGTGTTTTACTGCCCTGATGTGTGCTTTTCTGTCATGCACTGATGCGTGATGTGTGTTTTACTGATGTATGATTGTGTGTGTATGCTGTGATGTGTGTGTGTGTTTGTTGCTGCCCTGCACTGGTGTATGATTATGTGTGATGTGTGTGTGTTTTACTGATGTATGATTGTGTGTGTATTTTACTGATGTTTGATTGTGTGTGTTGCTGCCCTGATGTATGATGTTGTGTG
>NC_141045.1:990000-1007500 GCF_052040795.2 Danio rerio
TTATTATTATTGTGATAATAGTAATAGTATCATTATCGTGATAATAGTAATAATATCATTACCGTGATAATAGTAATAATATCATTATTGTGATAATAGTAATAATATCATTATTGTGATAATAGTAATAATATCATTAACGTGATAATAGTAATAATATCATTACCGTGATAATAGTAATAATATCATTATTGTGATAATAGTAATAATATCATTAACGTGATAATAGTAATAATATAATTATCGCGATAAGAGTAATGATATCATTATCGTGATAATAATAATAATAATATTATCGTGATAATAGCAATGATATCATTATCGTGATAATAGTAATAATATCAGTATTTTGATGATAGTAATGATATCATTATCGTGATAATAGTAATGATATCATTATCGTGATAATAGCTATATACATATCGCAGACGTATGATAAATTACATTTATTATATTGATCAGTTGTTAATCTAAATTTAACTAATCAGATGGGGCCTTACTATCTTTAGACCCCTTTACATACAACACACTTGATACTACAGTACAAAATGTATACTAAACACTGCATACTACATTGCTGCATACAACAACACACTGCATAGTGTACTACACAATAGATACTACACACTTCACTCACTGAAAGTTTACATGGATGATACAAGTGCTGGATTCTACATTGCTGCATGCTACACACTGTATAATATACGCTGTACTATTTACTGCACACTACATACTGTGTACTGCACACTTTCTATGAATACTAACTGCAAAATAAGTTAGTATTCATAAATAGTGTGTAGTATACAGTTTACACGTACATTACACACTATAGTAATATACAATATAAATCTACATATTGCGCAGTGCATACTAACCTATGTTCTACATACTGCACACTACATACTTCATTCTACACATTTATGAATATTAGCTCTTTCTGCAGTATGCACAGTAAGCTGTACTCAGATATGTGTGTTATGAATCATAGATGGCACAGTATATTATATTTTGCATACTGTGTACTTAATGTTATACAGCATTCTACACACTGCACACTTTAAACTCCATAAAAATGCTTCTGCACAGCCCTCTGAATTAATGCTTGGAATATGAGCTCATAAATAATTATCGTAAAGCGCTTCTCTAAAGGAAACATTTTCCTTATGTCAGGGAATAAAATGAGGGGGGTGTTGTAAATCATTTGTCCCTGGCTACGAGATCTTGTCAGCACTTTACGGTGGTTTTATCACTCAACTTCCCAGTTTCCGTGGAGACGGGTGGTTAGTTAACAGGTTAAAAAGGTTAAGTATATGGGTTAGTTGGGAACACGGCCCAAATAAGGTGTGTATTTGATGCTGATTGGTCCTCACAGGAGCGCTGATGTTGGAGAATCTGAATATCCATATACATACTGCATTCTACAAACTGCATACTAAACACTGCATTCTGCATCAATACATACAAAATACTGCATATTATACCTACACACTGCATACTAAACACTGCATTCTGCATCAATACATACAAAATACTGCATATTATACCTACACACTGCATACTAAACACTGCATTCTGCATCAATACATACAAAATACTGCATATTATACCTACACACTGCATACTAAACACTGCATTCTGCATCAATACATACAAAATACTGCATATTATACCTACACACTGCATACTAAACACTGCATTCTGCATTAATACATACAAAATACTGCATATCATACCTACATACTGTATACTAAACACTGCATTCTACATTAATACATACAAAATACTGCATATTATACCTACATACTGTATACTAAACACTGCATTCTACATTAATACATACAAAATACTGCATATTATACCTACATACTGTATACTAAACACTGCATTCTGCATTAATACATACAAAATACTGCATATTATACCTACACACTGCATACTAAACACTGCATTCTGCATTAATACATACGAAATACTGCATATTATACCTACACACTGCATACTAAACACTGCATTCTGCATTAATACATACAAAATACTGCATATTATACCTACATACTGCATACTAAACACTGCATTCTGCATTAATACATACAAAATACTGCATATTATACCTACATACTGCATACTAAACACTGCATTCTGCATTAATACATACGAAATACTGCATATTATACCTACATACTGCATACTAAACACTGCATTCTGCATTAATACATACAAAATACTGCATATTATACCTACATACTGTATACTAAACACTGCATTCTACATTAATACATACAAAATACTGCATATTATACCTACATACTGTATACTAAACACTGCATTCTACATTAATACATACAAAATACTGCATATTATACCTACATACTGTATACTAAACACTGCATTCTACATCAATACATACAAAATACTGCATATTATACCTACACACTGCATACTAAACACTGCATTCTACATCCATATGAAATATTGCATGCTATACCAATATACACTACATACTGCATTCTGTATGCCGCTTACTAAATGCATACTAAACACTGCATTCTACATCCATATGAAATATTGCATGCTATACCAATATACACTACATACTACATTATGTATGCTGTTTACTAAATGCATACTAAACACTGCATTCTACATCCATATGAAATATGGCATGCTATACCAATATACACTACATACTGCATTCTGTATGCTGCTTACTAAATGCATACTAAACTGAAGCATACTAACTGCATTCTACATCGATACATACAAATTACTGCATACTACACCTCAATACTGCATACTGATTTGTACATGTTGCATACTAAACTGAAGCACACTAAACACTCAAAGCATTCTACATCAATACATGTTTAGCACCACATACTACACTTACATACTACATTCTAAGTGCTTCATACTAATTACTGCATACTAAAAACTACACACCAAAAAGGTTATACAGCTCAGTTAAATGAACATGGGATTTTTTTCATGCCTGTGGATTTATTACCCCCTTAAATCTGTTTAACAGTGCATACTACATGCTGCATGCTACATATATAGAAGATTGCTACTTCACATCCTTAATGCACACTACATTTACGTAATGCACACTACATACTATGAAACTTTTTTCTACACACCATTTATGAACATTTAGTTTGCAATGAAAAGGCTTTACACTACATACTAAGATATATTGTACTCGTCGCATACTTTACATACATTTATGAATACTACATTCTACAATCCATCACATTCCTCAGTACTGTCACATATGTACACTACTATCATGTGCTCTACGTACTTTTGATTACTAACTTATGTTGCAGTCTACATGCTTTTCTACACATTGCATCAGACATCACATATGCACACTATAAACATGTGCTCTATGTACTGCACACTACATACTACAATCTACACACCGTTTTTAAATGCTAACTTAAGTTTCAGTCTACATACTACTCTATACATTACATCATTAAACTAAATCACTTATGTACAATGCTATCCTATGCTCTACATACTGCATACTACATTCTACATAGTTTATTAATATTAACTAATTTTGGAGTGTACATGCTACTCTACACATCACCCCAGACCCTATCACATTTGTTCAGGTTGCATCAGACATCACATGTACATTATTATCGTGCTCTGCATACTGCACACTACATACTACATCATTGTACAAAGTTTATAAATATGAACTTATTTTGCGTGTACATGCAGCTCTACAAATTATATTAGACATCCCATATGCACACTATTATAATGTACTCTTGATAATGCATACTACATACTTCATTCTACACACCATTTATAAATACTAACTTATTTTGCTACTCTACTCATGGCATCATTACACTTTATTACATATGCACACTACTAACATGTGCTCTACATACTGCCCACTACATACTACATACTTTATTCTACAAAGTTTTTGAATGTTACCATATTTTGCAGTGTATTTGCTACTCTACACACTGCATCAGACATCACATGCGCACTATTAACATGTGCACTACATACTGCACACTACATACTTTAATCTACATACTATTAATGAATACTAACTTATTTTGCAGTCTACATGCTACTTTACACATTGCATCAGACATCACATATGCACACTATTTACATGTGCTCTATATAGTGCATACTACAATCTACATACTATTAATGAATACTAACTTATTTTGCAGTCTACATGCTACTCTTCACATTGCATCAGACATCAGATATGCACACTATTAACATGTGCTCTACATACTGCACACTACATACTATTAATGAATACTAACTTATTTTGCAGTCTACATGCTACTCTACACATTGCATCAGACATCAGATATGCACACTATTAACATGTACTTTACATAGTGCATACTACAATCTACATACTATTAATGAATACTAACTTATTTTGCTGTCTACATGCTACTCTACACATTGCATCAGACATCAGATATGCACACTATTAACATGTACTTTACATACTGCACACTACATACTACATACTATTAATGAATACTAACTTATTTTGCTGTCTACATGCTACTCTACACATTGCATCAGACATCAGATATGCATACTATGAACACGTGCTCTACATACTGCATACTACATACATGTATATTAGTTTTACGAGATCTTGTCAGCATTTTACGGTGGTTTTATCACTCAATGTTGCTGTTTCCATGGAGACGGGCGGTTAGTTAACAGGTTAAAGAGGTTAAGCAGAAGGGTTGAGTTGGGAACGTGGGCCAAATGAGGTGTGCGGTTGATGCTGATTGGTCCTCGCAGGGGTTTCACTTCTCTAATATGACATTTCACAGGTTGATCACGGTGCAGATGTCGGAGAATCTGAGTCTGAATATCCGCGTGCGATGCTTCACGCTGCGTTTCTGATTGGCATGAATATGAATGCGTTGCTCTGTGTGAAAATCAAAGCGTTTCGGCAGACGGCCGGACATCATTATTATGTCGTTTCAGGCTGAGCGTCTCATGAAAAGCGCTCTGTGATTTCTCCATAAAGGCTGATGGTGTATCTGACTGTGCGGCGTGACGGTTTGAACACGTCTCCCGCGTCTCTCCGGGTTTGCGCTTATATTGCGGCTCATGTCTGCAGAGAAATCTCCAGTCCATCTTCATTTTCTGTGTGTCAGCTGATGTTGGCGTGATAACGGCACTCGGGGTTTGAACAGTTTCATTGCTGTGGATGTGTTTTAGATGTGGGGGAAATAAGACGCTGCTTTCAGCTTTTGGAGAAATGTGCAATTATTTTAGTTTTCGCTCTGTAAATGAATCTCTCGTCTTTAATGGCATCGCTCCGTTGTGAATTCTGCTGCTTTTTCTGAAATCCTCTGACAGCAATTATGCTTTAGTTGTAATTGCGCTGAATTACGACACTTGTTTTCCTTTCTCAAAGCAGAAAATTGCTTCTTAATGAGTGTTTCACGTTTTGTGGTTAATGCAGCTAAAATCTCTGAAATGGGCTAAACTGACTCGCTTTAAGCGAAGCTCAGATATTAAGTCTTGTTGTATTCTCTCTCTTTAATATGCCAAAAGTGTGTTTTTGTGGTTTTAACTCGTATGTGCATTAAAAAAAATGACAAAAACCACACATAATTAGACCATTTTTACAATTTCATTCATTTTCCTTCTGCTTAGTTTATTTATCAGGGGATGTCCAACTATTACAGCATGTGTTTTACACAGCAGATGCCCTTCCAGCTGCAACCCAATACTGGGAAACACACACACACTGTGGGGGAAACCGGTGCACCCGGAGGAAACCCACGCCAACACAGGGAGAACATGCAAACTCCACACAGAAACACCAACTGACCCAGCCGGGACTTGAACCATCTTGCTGTGAGGTGATGGTGCTAACCACTGCGCCACAAGAGAATATTAGAAACTTTTCTTCTTCCACAGACGACTGTTCGATGCGACGCTCACTGATAATGTTAGTTCTCACATTATTTTATTAGATTTTAGTTTATTTTTATTTGACTTTACTTCATTTTTTTAATTTTACATTATTTATTTTGATTTCACTTCATTTCTATTTGATTTTTTTCTTCATTTTTTATTAATTTTACATTATTTTATTTTACTTTATTTTATTTTATCATTTCATAAAAATGACTTCATTTTTATGTTTTATTTAATTTTTCTATACATTTATAGACTATTTTTGTATTATGAAGTTTTACTTAATTTTTATTTGATTTTATTTATTTTGTTCTTGTTTTATTTTGCTTTTCATTTTATTTAGTTTTACTTCATTAATATTTGATCTTGATTTATTATTTTTGTTTTGTTACTTCCTTTTACTTTATTTTTATTAGATTTTTCTATTTTATTTTATTATTATTTTTGATTTAGATTTTCGTTTTATTTTCAGTTCGTTAATGCTTTATTTTATTTGTATTTTACTTTGATTTTATTAGATTTTTATTTATTTTATTTAGATTTTTATTTGATTTTTAATGTATTTTATTATTTTATTTTATTTTACTTGAATTTTATTTAGATTTTTTTACATTTTATTTTAATAAACTTTATCCTATTTTTATTTTATTTTACTTCATTTTCATTTGATTTTAATTTATTTTGTTATTTTTATTTTATTCAGCTTTTTTTTTCTTTATTATTTTATTTTTCCTCCTTTTTAATTGATTAATTAGTTTTATTTTACATTTTTTTTATTTTGTTTTACTTCATTTATATTTCATTAAAATATTTTCTATTTTATTGACCCAGCCGGGACTCGAACTAGCAACCTTCTTGCTTTGAGGCCACAGTGATAACCACTGAGCCAGCATGCTGCCCACAAATATAGCTTTTTTACATTAAGAAAGTGTGTGTGTGTGTGTGTGTGCTTGCGTGCGTGCGTGTGCATGCGTGTGTGTGAATGTGAAGGTGTAGAGATCAAGGCCGGTGCGATTCCTCCTGAAGCGGTGCTTAAACATTAATGAGTGCTAATCTTCACGTCTGTGTTTCTGTAACGTCACTAATGTGCTCACTTCGTCAGCTCGTCAGTTTCAGACGTCCAGCAGAAGCATTCAGAGAAAAGGATCTACTCAAAGGGAATTATTTATTCAGCAAAGCTTTCCTCATGTTGCATCACGACCCGGACCGGCTCACAACTCTGCTGGAGTCGATGAAATAAAGGAGTAAATGAAAATATCCTGGCTGAGATCTAACACACACACACACACACACACACACACAGTTCTGATGTGATAGTTCAGATCTCCAGATCATTGCTGAATCATCAGGAATACCTGTGTGTGTGTGTGTGTGTGTGTGTGTGTGTGTGTGTGTGTGTGTGTGTGTGTGTGTGTGTGTGTGTGTGTGTGTGTGTGTCTGGCTGAATTTTACAAGCACAGATTCTGACAGAGGACCGTGAAGCAGACGCTTTACAAAAGTTGCATTGCTGATCATGACTTGGAGGATGGATAGATCTGTCCTTCACTACACACACAGATCTCAGACACTTTAATCTGATTCATGAACTTGTTTGAAGAACCAAATTAGCCAGAGATCAGTTATCAAGATGAACAGATCCAGGATCTGCCAAATCATCTTAGATCATTTAAGCGAGGTACGAAGAACAGAGCCCTGGTGTCTGTTTTCCTGAAAAAACAAGAGAAACTGACAGAGCTGGGACATTAAGATGCATTTATTAAAGAAGAGAGTGTTTCTTCTGTCTTTATTTACATATTTTATTAATGTTTTGATTTAAAAGACAATAATTTTATAATATAATAATAATAATATGAATTATTATTATTATTTATTATTATTATTATTTATTATTATTATTGGTGTTATTTGTTATTATTATTGTTATTATTATTGTTTATTATTATTGTTTGTTATTATTGTTTTTGTTATTTATTATTGTTGTTTGTTATTATTGTTTTTGTTATTTATTATTGTTGTTTGTTATTATTGTTTTTGTTATTTATTATTGTTGTTTGTTATTATTGCTTATTATTATTATTTTTTTTATTGTTGTTATTTATTACTCTTGTTGTTTATTATTATTATTGTTTTTTGTTGTTGGTGGTTATTATTGTTGTTTTTATTATTATTATTATTTTTGTTTATTATTATTGTTGTTGTTATTTATTATTGTTGTTGTTTATTATTATTATTGCTTATTATTATTGTTGTTTATTATTATTGTTGTTGTTTATTATTATTATTATTTATTATTGTTGTTATTTATGATTATCATTATCATTATTTATTATTATTGATATTTATTATTAATATTATTATTATTTATTATTACTATTTTTAATCTAACAATTATTATTGTTTGTATTAAAATGTATTATAATATTGCTAATAATAATAATATTTTTATGATTGTTTGGAAATGGTTGAAAAACTAAAAATACTAATTTTTGATTATATATTTTATAATAAGAATAATAACAATTAATAATATTATTTTATTAGAAACTAGGTGAAAAACAAATAACAGTTATTATTGTTGTTGTTGTTTATAATAAATTTTATAATATAATTAATAATAGCAAATTTAAAATAATTATAAGGAACTGAGTCAAAAACTAATAAAAATAGTAAATAAATTGATAATTAGTATAATTAGTTTATTGTAATAATAATAATAGTTAATGTTATTTTTTATTATAACTATTAGTTATTCTCTTAGTTCCTAATGTAAATAATGATGTTTAATAAGATTATCATGCATATAATAGTAAATAATCTGTGTAATCTGAAGTGAATTAAAATATCTGTGTTCGTAAACTGCTGACTGTGTTTTCTCTGTGCTGGTGTGTGTTGTTGAAGTCAATTGTGTTTTCTCTCCCTCTCTCTGTTTGCGTGTGTGTGTGTGTGTGTCAGGTCGTGTGCTGCGTCTGAAGATGTTTCGTGAGGATCACGGCTCCTGGATGACCATGTTCTTCAGCACCATCCTCTCACTCTTCATCTTCTCCCACATCTACAACCTGCTGCTGCTCATGAGCGTGCGCATGCGGTGAGGAAACACCACACACACACACACACACACACACACACACACACTCTCTCTCTCCATGTCGGTGAGAAAACACTACATTTAACATACTCTCACTCTATAGCGTTGAGAAAAGACACTAGTGTTCAGCTTAAAGAGACATGTAAAGGCTTCACTAGGGTAATTAGGGTAAAGTTAGGGTAATTAGGCAAGTCATTGTATAACAGTGGTTTGTGCTGGAGACAATCCAACACTAATATTGCTGAAGGGGCCAATAATATTGAGCTTAACATGGCTTTAAAACCATTAAGAACTGCTTTTATTCTAGCCGAAATAAAACAAATCAGACTTTCTCCAGAAGAACAAATATTAGAGGAAATACTGTGAACATTTCCTCAATCTGTTCAACATCATCTGGGGAATATTGGAAGAAATTGACAGCAGAGATTTGATCATTTTGACTTTCAACTGTGTATTTGTGTATTTGAAGCTGGTTTAAGCACTGATCTGGGTTCAGTGTCTTGGGTTTGCTTCACATTATGACTGAGAGCGGATTGAGGCTGACTGATCTGAGGTCAGCAGGAGTGTGTGCAGTGAACCCAGAACAGCACATGATGGATGTTCCAGCAGCTTCACAGCGCAGGAGCCGGCGACCGCTGCGTACTGACAAACAGCAGCACTGACTGGAGAAAACAGCAGTCTGACTGATCTGAGAACAGCCTGAAGAGTTACGAGCACACAGATCAGCATCATTCACAGATCTGTAAAACTCACTGCAACTATCAGCAATACCTCAACACTGAATCCAGCTGAGCTGCTTAAATCAGCCGACACACTACACATGTGCTCTGATCCCTACATAGTCAGCTGACTTACAAGGGATACATGCAGATTTGATTGTAAACCTACACTCATTCATTCATTCATTCATTCATTCTCCTTCAGCTGAGTCCCTTCATTCATCAGGGGTCGCCACAGCGGAATGAACCACCAACTATTCCAGCATATACTTTACAAAGCGGATGCCCTTCCAGCTGCAACCCAGTACTGGGAAACACCCATACACTCATTTTCACACACTCTCATACACTAGTGCCAGTGTAGTTGATCAGTTCCCCTATAGCGCATGTGTTTGGACTGTGGGGGAAACCGGAGCACCCGGAGGAAACCCACACCAACACGGGGAGAACATGCAAACTCCACACAGAAACACCAACTGAGCCAGCCGAGACTCAAACCAGCGACCTTCGTGCTGTGAGGAGACAGTGCTGCCTAATTTACAGTTATGTTTACAGGTATTTCTCATGTTTCTAAAGCTGATCAGGGGTCAGTTGTTCAGGGTGTAGTGCAGAGTGTGTCAGACAGGGGGTGCTGTTGTACAGTCTCTCACACACACACACACACACACACACACTGCAGCTCTGGCAGCACGACTCTGTTTCAGCCTCTGTCAGGAGAAATTACTGTTTACACCTGTGAGGAGAGACGACCTGAGAGAGTCCTGCAGCGCGCTCACACACACACACACACATTCATATACATACACACATGTATATAAATACACACATGTTCACTGATACAATCTCTCACACAAACACTCGCACTCTATCACACACACACTCAAACACAGACAGAACTCTCTTTATCACACACACACACTCTGAACACACACACACACACACACACACACACACACCGAACACACACATACACATTCACTGATACACACACACACTCTCTCTTTCTCTCACACACACACACTAATCACACTCTCTCTCACACACACACTCAACACACACTCTCACACACTAAACACATTCTATCTCACACACACACTCAACACACACACACACACACACACTAAACACACACTCTCACACACACACACACACACACACACACACGCTAAACACATTCTCTCTCTCTCACACACACACACACACTAAACACTCACACACACATTCTCTCTCATACAGACACACTAAACACACTCAATCTTTTTCTCTCGCACACATCTTTCACACACACTCAAACACACTCTCACACACACCAACACACACAGAACTCTTTCTCACACACACACACACACACACACACTCACAAACTCATGTTCACACACAAACACACACAGAACTCTCTGAAACAAACACACATACACTAAACACACACACACACACACTCTGTCATTGTTCTCTGGGAGTGATCAACTCTGTCAGTGATGTCAGATGAAGTCAAGGAAGTGTGTGTGTGTGTGTGTTTGTGTGTGTGTTTGGAAACATCAACAGAAAAGCAAAGCGATGTCCAGCAGGAGAGATGAAGCCTGTTTGGGGAACACACTCCTCTTCATCAGCTGCACTGCATCATCATTTTCAGCCGCTGTCATGTTTTCCTCTCATTATATTCTCATAACACACTCATGAAAATAATCCTGTCAGTCACTGTCAGACCAGCACACACACTTACATTTAGCACAGCAAACACTGCAGCACGCGCGTCATGATCACCCCACAGTGGATCGCTCCAAATGTCATTGACAGTTTTTAATTGTCATTCATCTCATTATGCATGGGTGGAGCAATTTGAAAAGGGCGGGGTTATTCGGTGTCGCAATACGTAGTGTGGGTGGAGCAGTGATAAGGGCAGGGTCTGAAGTGGGCGGGGTCAGTGTTTGTCCTCGTTAGCTCCTCAATGCCAGGCGTGGGCTCCAGGCGTACATCATGTGCTAATTAAGCAGAGTTATTTAATTAAGAGTGCAGCGCGCATGCAGATCGCATTACTCACGGCCAATTAGGAGGCAGAGGCACATCTGCACACGCTCAGAGAGAGAAACACACACTGCAGACAGTCCCATACTACACTGCAGACACAGCCAACAATACAGCTCTATATATCTAATGCTTTATAACAGTAGATTATAATGATGATGATGATGATATATATTATTATGATTATAATGACTTATTATTTACAATATTTTAAAAATAATTAAGATATCACTGTTTTCTCTGGACTTTCTCTGATATCTCACACACACACACATTCTCCAGCAGAAACAGCTCATGTCCTGCTGTCTGACGTTAGAACACAGACTCCACCCACTATACATCATGCTCCACCCACTACACTACAGGCTCCTCCCCCTGTCCTACATCCTCATGATTGATTGTGCGCTTCAGATTCTTCATCAGCTGACCCAGTTTAGCCACAAATACATTCATTTACATATTCATACCTTCTGCCACTGAAGCAGCGTGTGTGTGTGTGTGTGTGTGTGTGTGTGTGTGTGTGTGTGTGTGTGTGTGTGTGTGTGTGTGTGTGTGTGTGTGTGTGTGTGTGTGTGTGTGCTGTTACAACATTTCCTGTATATCTCTGCCATTTTTGTGTGTCTGTGTTCATGTATTTGTGTATTTATCCATGTTTTGTGTGTGACTGTGTGTATTTGTGTTTGTTTGTGTGTGTGTGTGTGTGTGTGTGTGTGTGTGTGGGGAGGGGGGTTTGAGGTTGTTTGTGAGTGTGTATGCATTTGTTTGTGTGTCTTTGTGTGCGCATTTATGTTTATGTTTGTGTGTGTGTGTTTTGTGTGTTAGTGTGTCGCTCTGTGTGTTTGAGTGTGCATGTGTGTGTGTATCTGTGATTGTGTGTTAAGAAGTGTTTGTTTTGTGTGTGTGTTTGTATGCATGATTGCGTGTGTGTGTGTGTGTGTGTGTGTGCACAATGTATGTTTTGTGTGTGTTTGGATGTTTCTCTGTGTGTGTGTGTGTGTGTGTTGTGCTGTGTGTTCGAGTGTATCTGTAAATGTGTATGTTTCTGTGTATGTGTGTCTGTGTTTATGTGTTAAGGTGTGCGTGCGTGTGTGTGTTTGTTTGTTTGTTTGTGTGTTTCTCTGTATGTGTGTTTCTGTCTGTGTGTCTCTCTGACTGTGGGTTTGTTTGAGGTTGTTTGTGTGTCTGTGTGCACGTGTGTGTGTGTGTGTGTGTGTGTGTGTGTGTGTGTGTTTGTGCTCGTGTGCTTTGTGTGTTAGCATGTCTCTGTGTGTGTTTGAGTGTGTCTATATGCATGTATATTTATTGCGTGCGTTTGTGTGTGTGTGTGTGTATGCATTTGTTTGTGTGTCTCTGTGTGCGCACTTATGTTTGTTTGTTTGTGTGTTTTGTGTGTGTGTGTTAGCGTGTCTCTCTGTTTGTGTGTGTGTGTGTGTGTGTCTGTGATTGTGTTTAGAAGTGTTTTGTTTTGTGTGTGTGTTTGTATGCATGATTGTGTGTGTGTGTGTGTGTGTGTGTGTGTGTGCACAATGTATGTTTTGTGTGTGTTTGGATGTTTCTCTGTGTGTGTGTGTGTGTGTTGTGCTGTGTGTTCGAGTGTATCTGTAAATGTGTATGTTTCTGTGTATGTGTGTCTGTGTTTATGTGTTAAGGTGTGTGCGTGTGTGTGTGTTTGTTTGTTTGTGTGTTTCTGTCTGTGTGTCTCTGACTGTGCTTGTGTGTGTTTGTTTGAGGTTGTTTGTGTGTCTGTGTGCACGTGTGTGTGTGTGTGTGTGTGTGTGCATGTGTGTGTTTGTGCTTGTGTGCTTTGTGTGTTAGCATGTCTCTGTATGTGTTTGAGTGCGTCTGTGTATGCATATATATTTTTTGCGTGTGTGTGTGTGTGATTGTGTGTTAAAATGTGTTTGTGTTTTGTGTGTGTGTATGCATTTATTTGTGTGTCTCTGTGTGCACATTTATGTGTTTGTTTGTTTGTGTGGTTCTCTCGGTGTGTGTTTCTGTGTGTGTTTGTCCGACTGTGTGTGTGTGTGTGTGTGTGTGTGTGTGTGTGTGTGTGTGTGTGTGTGTGTGTGTGTGTGTGTGTGTGTGTGTGTGTGTGTGTGTGTGTTAGCACTCTTGCAGTCATCTGTGAGTGTAAACACAGATGCGTGCATCTCATCTTTCCAGATACACACACACACACACACACACACACACACACACAGTTTGATCAATATCTGCACAATATATACAGTAGATCTCAGTGTGTGAAGGTCATGACCTTTGACCTCCAGTAGAGGCTTGACCTCAGCTTCACCTGATCAATAAGCCAGCGCTCTGATGATCGATGCTGTAAGTCATCAGCTGACTCTTCATGTGTGTTATCAGACATGTAGCTGTATGAGTCTGTCAGAATGACACACAACACACGACACACTCTCCAACTCTGAGAAACGCAAGGCCTGATTTAAAGCAATACTTCACTCTAGTGCAAAAATGCAGTGTGTGTGTGTGTGTGTGTGTGTGTGTGTGTGTGTGTGTGTGTGTGTGTGTGTGTGTGTGTGTGTGTGTGGCTAATTCCTCCAGATAATCAGCTGGCTTTATTCTCTGCTTCTGCTCTCCTTAAAGCAGTAATATAATAACGCGGTGGCGGCTCTGACATTTCCTCATGTATTGATTTGCATTTGTACTGTCAGATGTACTTTAGTTCAGTAATCAGCACAAACACATCACAGAGGCTTCAGGAGCTGTCTGACGGCCGTGATCTCACCTGTGTACAGCGGCTTGTTCACCTGCTATTGTCTAATGTGAATATTTGATCCTTTTTCCCTCTTTAATTGCTGGATTTACATAAACAAGTCGACTTAATTGCTTAAGGATCGGTTTATTCTGCTAGAAAATGTCATGTTTAGGAGATCATGTACATCCAGATGACATCAGATTTATTTGTCTTCCCAATGTGTTTGTTTTTAATATACACAGTCAGCGGACACTTTATTAGGTACACCTTACTAGTATTGGGTTGGACTCCTTTTGCCTTCAGAACTGCTTTAATCCTTCATGCCGTAGATTCAACAAGCTACTGGAAATATTCCTCAGAGATTTTGCTCCATATTGTCATGATAGCATCACACAGTTGCTGCAGATTTGTCGGCTGCACATCCATGATGCCAATCTCCCGTTCCACCACATCCCAAAGCTGCTCTATTGGATTGAGCTCTGGTGACTGTGGAGGCCATTTGAGTACAGTGAACTCATCGTCATGTTCAGCAGTCTGAGATGATTGAGCTTTATGACATGCTGCGTTATCCTGCTGGAAGTAGCCATCAGAAGATGGAGACACTGTGCTCATAAAGGGATTTAATTAAGTTCTTGATATCAGGAATTTACATTTTTACCAGTAACAATATAATTCTTGATATCAACAATATTGTTTCTGAAATCAGGAATGCAGATTGTTGATAACAAGAATCACATTTTTGATATCAAAACTGCATATTCTGAGAATAAAAATGAGTCAAAACGGCTGAACATTATTTTTTTATATCAACAATTACATCTTTTGATTGTTGATATCAGGAATTACATTTGCACTAGCACACACCTGAATCCTTGATATCAGAAAGGATGTCATTACTAGTAGGAAAACATTCAAAGTAAATCGGCACACTGCCACTTTAGCTCTCAAAAAAATTTTATTTGTCAAAATTACAAAAGCACTACGTTTCGACCGACATGGTCTTCATCAGGTCTTCAACACCTGATGAAGACCATGTCGGTCGAAACGTAGTGCTTTTGTAATTTTGACAAATAACATTTTTTTGAGAGCTAAAGTGGCAGTGTGCCGATTTACTTTGAATCTTTTGCTACTTATGTTTGTTTTTTGATCGTGCACCTGCCTTCAAGATTTTTCTAGATGTGCGCACATTTCTGTTTTTTGCAAGATTACTGGTAGGAAAACATTCATGATATCAAAAGTGAAATTTCAACTAGTAATAAACATATTTCTGGATACCTGTACCTTGAATTTTCACTAGTAGTAATTGTTATTTCAGATCTCACCAATTGCTTTTTGGATATGTGCATATATGAATTCATCAATATGCATAGTAATGACCAATTTACATTTTTGATATCAACAAAAAAAAAGTAAAGTAAAAAGTAAAAACTATAGGTCACACTTTACAATAAGGTTCATTAGGTAATGTTAATTAATGCATTTAATAACATGAACAAATCATGAATAATACATTTACTACAGTATTTGTTCATGTTAGGTAACGTTAGTTAATGTAAATACAGTAGTTCATTGTTAGTTCATGTTAACTCATGGTGCATTAACTAATGTTAACAAGCATGGACTTTGATGTTAATAATACATTAATAAATGTTTAATTATGATTAATAAATGCTGTACATGTGTTGTTCATGATTGGTAAATGCATTAACTAATGAGCCTTATTGTAAATTATTGATATCAACAATTGCATTTCCACTAGTTGAAAGTCACCATAGGCTGCTATTCAAGTTGAGTTGTTGATATCAAGAATTACATTTCCACTAGTAAACACTATAGTTTTGGATATCAACAATCGTCTTGACCATGTCTACATGCATTGAGCTGCTGCCATCTGATTGGCTGATTAGAAATTTGTGTTAACAAGCAGAAGGACAGGTGTACCTAATAAAGTGGCCGGTAAGTCAGAATTATTACGCCCGATTCTCACGCTTGACCATGGGTGTGTCTGAAGTCGGGGCTGATGCGATCATCATAGCAGCGTCAGCCAATGAAGTTAGTCTGCAATAAGCTGCTGTCTCAGCTGATGTATTTGCATAACGTGATCTGATTGGCTGATGCGTCTGTTGCCACTTAAAAAGTCCAGAAATTCCCGACTTCTGCAGCACTGACCGATCCACAGTGCAGTTCAGCAACGCCTGACGTCACCTGTTGAGAGTGAACGTGAAGCGCTGACGCCCGTGTGAATCTGCCGTTAGCCCCCCTGTTCATTTTATAGATTCAGACGTACAGAAGAGTCTGAAACACCTTTCACTGAACTGAAATGTTTTCCAGGAAGGTGTGGAGTCAGCATTTCTGCAGTGTGTGTGTGTGTGTGTGTGTGTGTGATGTTGATTGTTCTGTTGTGATCGCAGTAATGAGGATTAAAGCTGATTAAACACTTGTTGTGGTGTAAAGCTGAATGCTGTTATTATCCGTAACGCTGTTCAGAAGTGCGTGTGTGTGCATGTGTGTGTGTGTGTGGCATCAGTTCTTTCCTTCTGACATTTGTGTCGTGTAAATTGGCCTGTTGTGTGTTTACTGCGGTGTTTAATCCACAGCTGACGTGCATAAGCAGATTAGGGAGTGTGTACCTGTAAACACTTGTGACGGCAGAAAAGCTGCGTGAAGAGATTACACACACACACACACACACTGTCACTCTGCTTTCATTTGCGCAGCATCATGTTCTGGAGGAGATTCACTTTCTTGAGTGTGTGTGTGTGTGTGGGTCTCTTTGTGTATGTGCCTCTTTGTGTGTGTGTGTGTGTGTGTGTGCACGCATGTGTGGGTGTCTGTGCAAGTATGTGTCTGTGTGCGCATATGTGTGTGTCTGTGAGTGTGTGTGTCTGTCTGTGTGAGTGTCTGTGCAAGTGTGCGTCTGCCTGTGTGAGAGTGTGCATGTGTGTGTGCGTGTGCATGTGTGAGTGTCTGTGCAGGTGTGTGTCTGTGTATGCAACTGTTTGTGTCTGTGCA